>NC_133335.1:82567609-82832609 GCF_042186555.1 Aquarana catesbeiana | reverse complement strand
AATTGATAATTGGCATGTGTATTCACCCCCTTTGTTATGAAGCCCATAAAAAGCTCTGGTGCAACCAATTACCTTTAGAAGTCACATAATTAGTGAAATGATGTCCACCTGTGTGCAATCTAAGTGTCACATGATCTGTCATTACATATACACACCATTTTGAATAACCCCAGAGGCTGCATCACCTAAGCAAGAGGCATCACTAACCAAACACTGCCATGAAGACCAAGGAACTCTCCAAACAAGTAAGGGACAATGTTGTTGAGAAGTACAAGTCAGGGTTAGGTTATAAAAAAATTCCAAATCTTTGATGATCCCTAGGAGCACCATCAAGTCTATCATAACCAAATAGAAAGAACATGGCACAACAGCAAACCTACCAAGAGAGGGCCGCATACCATAACTCACGGACCGGGCAAGAAGGCATTAATCAGAGAGGTAACACAGAGACCTAAGGTAACCGTGGAGGAGCTGCATAGTTCCACAGCAGAGACTAGAGTATCTGTACACAGGATGACAATAAGCCGTACGCTCCATAGAGTTGGGCTTTATGGCAGAGTGGCCAGAAGAAAGCCATTACTTTTAACAAAAAACAAAATGGCACGTTTTGAGTTTGCGAAAAGGCATGTGGGAGACTCCCAAAATGTATGGAGGAAGGTGCTCTGGTCTGATGAGACTAAAATTTAACTTTTTGGCCATCAAAGAAAACGCTTTGTCTGGCGTAAACCCAACACATCACATCACACAAAGAACACCACCCCACAGTGAAACATGGTGGTGGCAGCATCATGCTGTGGGGATGTTTTTCAGCAGTCAGAACTGAGAAACTGGTCAGGGTTGAGGGAAAGATGGATGGTGCTAAATACAGGGATATTCTTGAGCAAAACCTGTACCACTCTGTGTGTGATTTGAGGCTAGGACGGAGGTTCACCTTCCAGCAGGACGTTGACCCCAAACACACTGCTAAAGCAACACTTGAGTGGTTTAAGGGGAAACATGTAAATGTGTTGGAATGGCCTAGTTAAAGCCAAGACCTCAATCCAATAGAAAATCTGTGGTCAGACTTAAAGATTGCTGTTCACAAGCACAAACCATCCAACTTAAAGGAGCTGGAGCAGTTTTGCAAGAAGGAATGGGCAAAAATTCCAGTGGTAAGATATGGCAAGCTCATAGAGACTTATCCAAAGCGACTTGGAGCTGTGATAGCCGCAAAAGGTGGCTCTACAAAGTATTGACTTTAGGTGGGGTGAATAGTTATGCACATTGACTTTTTCTGTTATTTTGTCCTATTTGTTGTTTGCTTCACAATAAAAAAAATCTTCAAAGTTGTGGGCATGTTCTGTAAATCAAATGATGCAAATCCTACAAAAAATCCATGTTAATTCCAGGTTGTGAGGCAAGAAAATACGAAAAATGCCAAGGGGGTGAATACTTTTGCAAGGCACTGTATGTACCCTCTACATACATACAATAACTACAAATTTGGACAGAAAGTTTCCAAAGGAAGCAGTTCTCCCACATGTCACTATTTAATATTTAAAAAAAAAAAACACTTTGAAGTAGAGATTAGCGATGGGCGAACGGTTCGGCCTGAGCATAAGTTCAGGCCGAACAAACGGGACGTTCAACCGTTTGTTTGGCCCCCCGAACCGACCACAATGCATTGTGGCGTTGAACAGTGCATTGCGAGCCCTAATTGGCTGAAGCAGTGAAAGCTTCAGCCAATCAGGGCACAGAGCACTTTCAGAGTCATGATTGGACACTGTCATCATGACTTTATCCAATCATGGCTCATTCCCACCCCACAGTATAAAAGTATTCTTTCAATGGCAGCCATTTTCAGTGTGATTTTGGTGTGGAGAGAGATAGAACAGCGCTCTGTTCAGTGCTATTAGTGTGCTATACTGTGCTATTTTGTCAGTGTAGAATATTAGTTTAGTGTCAGTCTAGGGATAGTGTGAGTGTAGTGAGGAGGACCATCATTCAGCTTTTCATAGTGAGACCGTGTCAGTAATCTTGGCATTAGTATATAGCTAGAGTAGGGACAGTTCAGATAGCTTCAGTGTAGTGACGGTTGAACACCGTCTATTTGATTGCGTTACTGCCAGTTTAACGCCATATCGTATTGCGTGCGTTACTGCCAGTTTTACGCCATTTTTTTTGCGTGTGTTACTGCCAGTTTAACGCCATATTGTATTGCGTGTGTTACTGCCAGTTTAACGCCATATAGTTTTACGTGCGTTACTGCCAGTTTAACGCCATATAGTTTTGCGTGCGTTACTGCCAGTTTAACACCATATCGTTTTGCGTGCGTTACTGCCAGTTTAAAGCCATATCGTATTGCGTGCGTTACTGGCAGTTTAACGCCATATTGTATTGCGTGTGTTACTGCCAGTTTAACGCCATATAGTTTTACGTGTGTTACTGCCAGTTTAACGCCATATAGTTTTGCGTGCGTTACTGCCAGTTTAACACCATATCGTTTTGCGTGCGTTACTGCCAGTTTAAAGCCATATCGTATTGCATGCGTTGCTGCTAGTTTAACGCCATATAGTTTTGCGTGCGTCACTGCCAGTTTAACGCCATATTGTATTGCGTGCGTTACTGCTAGTTTAACGCCATATAGTTTTGCGTGCGTTACTGCCAGTTTAACGCCATATTGTATTGCGGGCGTTTCTGCCAGTTTAACGCCATATAGTTTTATGTGTTACTGCCAGTTTAACACCATATTGTTTTGCGTGCATTACTGCCAGTTTAGTGCTATATAGTTTTGCTTGCGTTACTGCCAGTTTGACACCATATAGTTCTGTGTGCGTTACTACAAGTTTAACGCCATATAGTTTTGTGTGTTACTGCCAGTTTCACGCCCGCCATATGGTTTTGCGTGCATCACTGCCAGTTTAACGCCATATTGTATTGCGTGCGTTACTGCCAGTTTAACGCCATATAGTTTTGCGTGCGTTACTGCCAGTTTAACGCCATATTGTATTGCGGGCGTTTCTGCCAGTTTAACGCCATATAGTTTTATGTGTTACTGCCAGTTTAACACCATATTGTTTTGCGTGCATTACTGCCAGTTTAGTGCTATATAGTTTTGCTTGCGTTACTGCCAGTTTGACACCATATAGTTCTGTGTGCGTTACTACAAGTTTAACGCCATATAGTTTTGTGTGTTACTGCCAGTTTCACGCCCGCCATATGGTTTTGCGTGTGTTACTGCCAGTTTAACGCCAAATAGTTTTGCATGCGTTACTGGCAGTATATAACGCCATATCGTTTTGCGCATGTTATTGCCAGTGTAACGCCATATCGTTTTGCGTGTGTTACTGCCTGTTTAACGCCATATAGTTTAGCATGTGTTACTGCCAGTTTAACGCCATATAGTTCTGTGTGCATTACTACAAGTTTAACGCCATATAGTTTTGTGTGTTACTGCCAGTTTAACGCCATATCGTATTGCGTGCGTTACTGCCAGTTTAACGCCATATAATTTTGCATGTGTTACTGCCAGTTTAACGCCATATCGTTTTGCGTGCGTTACTGCCAGTTTAACGCCATATCGCTTTGTGTGCATTACTGCCTGTTTAATGCCATATAGTTTTGCATGCGTTACTGCCAGTTTAACGCCATATAGTTCTGTGTGCATTACTACAAGTTTAACGCCATATAGTTTTGTGCGTTACTGCCAGTTTAACGCCATATAGTTCTGTGCAACACTGTATGTTTGGCACATTATATTACAGTATATTATATTGTATCCATGGAGTGTGTCTGTGTAGTGTGAGTACTCAAATTAAAGGGCACCAAACACCTCTTTACATTGATTAAAGTGCATCTACGTACAGATTTCAGCTTCTCCTTTACATTTGCTTGTAAGCACCGCCCCCTCCCTCCTGATTTTGTCTGGGAGAACAACAAGGAGAGGCAGACGTTCCCTTGGCACTGTAAGGGGGCCAGCAACAAATGTGTCCACAGGCAAAGGTGGACGTGGTGGTCAGTCCTCAGGCAGGCCATCATTTCCTCTGTTTAGTGAATTTGCCCGTGCTATCCAGCCACAGCATGCAGAGGAGGTGGTGGACTGGCTTACCAAACCTTCCTCATCCTCCTCATCTTCTGTCACACAAGCAGAGACAAGTGTACAGTCCCCTGCAGTTGCCAGAGTGGATAAACCTGACTCCTTGTCCACATCTATTCCTGCCATAGCCTAACATCAGTCATTGAGGAATCAGCTGAGTTATTTGACCACAGCGTCAGCCACTTGCTCCTTGATGATGCCCAGCCATTACTGGACAAGTGTGCAGTCCCCTGCAGTTGCCAGAGTGGATAAACCTGCCTCCTTGTCCACATCTATTTCTGCCATAGCCCTAACATCAGTCATTGAGGAATCAGCTGAGTTATTTGACCACAGCGTCAGCCACTTGCTCCTTGATGATGCTCAGCCATTACTGGATTCAGATGCTGGTTCTGAGGTTGAAGATGACAAGAACATGAGCCTAGAGAGAGGGAGGAACACTGGTAGACAAATTGGCATTCATGTTCCCCAAGCCACAGCATATTGCCAAGTTGTCTCCAGTGGTAATGATGAAGATGGAGGAGATGGAGATGATGATGATGATGAGGTCACTGATGCGACTTGGGTGACAGATAGAGCAGAGGAGGAAACTAAAGGTGAGGCAGCACAACCCCAAGGAGGTCGGCATCAAGAAAGAGTAGAGAGCAGCCACCTTATTCCATCACATTCTGCAGCTGTTATCTCCCAGCCCACTACCCACAGCTCAGCTGTCTGGGCCTTTTTCAGCACATCTGCAGCAGATCGCACTGTTGCTATCTGCAAACTGTGTCACAGGTACATCAAACGTGGCAAAAACACCAACCATTTGGGTACCACATGCCTAACAAGGCATTTAACGTCAAACCACTCAGCCCGTTGGCTAGAGCACCTAAAGGCCACACAAAAGGGGCACAATTCTGTCCCCCCTCCTCCTCTTCCTTACCCACTTCAGTCTGCCCCTGCGATTCTGAGTCATTACCTTTTAGCAGCCTCCACTGACAGGGATGATGGTATAGCACAGGGTGTCCAAGGTCCTAGCAGTTCATCTACCAGCAGCACACCACCAGCTGTAGACTGTAGCCGGCAAACTTCTCTGCCCCATCTTCTGCAGCAGGAAAAAAAATACAGTCCCTGCCTGCCACCCACATTTATTGCGAGACACACATGTAATAACTTACATAAAAAAGAAAATCATCCTTTGATGAAGTCACATGATCAGTGACGCAATGCGTCAGGGAGGAGCCAGGTGTCGACACTTTCGGTCGTGGCCGAGACCGGAAGTACCCGTTCTACTGCTGATTTTCATGTTTTTTATGTAAGTTACTACAGTACATGTGTGTCTCGCAATACATTTTTTAATGACTACACAATGGAGCCACCTCTTAACCTTACTACATGCCCTCACCGTATTTACTGAGCCCGGAGACCGAAGCCGTCCCCTGAACATCCTGGTTTTGCTGAGACGATTGTTGGAGGTCGAGTGATTGCGGGAAGTCAGCTTCCTTTGTTTACTTGAGCTCGACTTGACCCGTAGGGGTCTGAATTAGAGGTGAGAGGCTGGGGGAAACGAGTGGTGCACTCTCGGATGGTGACTGGATGAAGTGGTCATCGATTGTCTCTTTACACATGCACTTTTTTACATTTATGAACTGCTTCATGAAGATTTGATTCTTTTCCCTCACTTCATTGGAGCTGGGTCATATTTTGCTGTCTTTTTGCTTGGACATTGCACCTTTTCTCTGCTTGTTTGCACTTTATTTGATTATTGGACATTTATAGATCTTATCCACTTTAGCTGTGTCACATTTGCACTTTCAAGCTACATTGCACTTCAGTTTTTCTTGTTATCACTACTGTCATCATTTATAGAAGTTTGATTACACATTGATACTGCATTAGTGCCCAATCTTTTGGCTTCTTGTTGACAGCCTTATGAGATTGGTCTATGTTTACATTTAGTTGCACTTTATATACATTTTTTTCATTTTATGCACTTTATGCAATATATTTTGCATTCTCACTACTGCTTACAACCCCTTATGAATGACTTTGTTATATTGAAGATTTGCCACGAGTTACATGTTTTTTTACTGTCCGTAATTAGTTTTATGAGCGGCTCTAGTTGCTTTACATTTTTTACTCTTTAGTTAGCGCCACATACTTCTTATATTTAATAATTTTTTCTGTGTGTGGACATCTTTATATGTTGGCGGCTTCTCATATCCTTTTACTTATCTATACAGTTCACCTTGGTTTTGCGCATTAGTTTCGCCTTATTTTTTGAGGATAGGGGATCGCCGCCTTCCCATCCGTCTCCTGGGCGGGGGCTTTAGTTATCCCCCCTCAAAATATTGCATACCAGCCTCCACTGTTTCTAATATTAGATATGGAGTACTTTACAACAGTGTACCTAAGCATTATGCTAAATACCATGTGAAAAATCCTGCAGGCACCACATTTTTGGCTATTGATATGTTCTCGCCTTATTGGAGGGGAAGTTTTATTAAAAGAGAGATTTCATGCTTAGAAACTAAGTGAATATATGATTTACAAACATGTCCCATTTGGCATTAACGTAGAATGGGACATAAATAGCTTCATTAACAATAGCTTGTCTATGTTGGTGTTGTGTCTGTTATAATTTAGATTGGTGCGATGTGTGAAAAATATTTAATTATCATATAACAAAAAAAAAATTCCTTTTTTCTTCCCTTTGTCAATTCCTCTTTATTTATATGATTTATTTTTTTAATTTTGTAATCCAATGTAGCAGGTTGAGGGCAGAATTGTATTATATTTTTTGCCATAAAAAGGAATTTTTTCCTTTTCTTAGCTATAATGGCAGTTGATTCTTTTTGCCACAAGATGGAGTTGTCTTTTTTAAAAGTGGCCATTGTGGTATTTGTATCTTACCATTAATTGCCTGATTCAGCTTGATACACTGGAAGCCTCTATTAGCAGTTTTGCTTGTTTATATGCACAGCTGTCTTAGCCTGATACATGATAATTTTTGTTAGTAGTTTTGCTTATTTGCCTATGTTTTAAAGAATTGTTTTGCACAAGTGGTGTTTTTTTTAATAAAATTAAATTTCTACATGCTTCACCATGGGATTGTACTACTCTTATTTTCTTATGGTGTACATCTAATGGTGGTGGAGAGATCTGAATGGAGAATGCATCTTGAGCTGGGCTCATCCTGTGATGTGGAATAAACCTGAGCGCTATTTGTCCATATAACTTAATGGTCCACATCATCTGGTAACAGGCTCTTTTAATGGCGACACATGGTGGTGGGGTTTCCGGCAGAAAGGAGGAGTGTGGGGACACAGCTAGCAGCATACCAGTTGCCATACACAAGTTGTAATTTTCACTGACTTTTGTTGAACACTTCTTTTGGATTTTGCAGTGGTTTTAATACCAATTTATCACAGATTATTCTTGTAATTTTTTTAAAATTTGCACTATTGCACAATTGCACAATATTGTGTTTAATATTTATTCCTGTTTATTTGTGACCTACTAAATTGTAGATTTATATTGTGAATTTAGCGCTGCCTTTTAGTTTCTTGTTTATTGGCTATTGGTATCACAATTGCAAGGTAGCAGCTTTATTTGGGTGTTTGCAAGTACCTCAGCTCAGATTTTTTTTTCTATTTTATCATATCACCACTTTGCTGGAGGGTTGTGTCCTGTTGCATAATTGGTGTGAATAGAAAAATTTTAGACATAGACTTACCCGACACTATGGTTATACTCCTTCAATTTACTCCCATGTCCATCAAGCATTCTAAAAGTATGCGTGTCTTCAATGCTACAAAGCATCTTATTCTCCTTTATGGAGACAGACTAGGGTACCATTGAGATCCAATTGGATCTGAAAAGTAAATGAGGTGATAGAAGAAGAAGGATGTTTGGTGACTTTTACAGATCAATAGGAGAATTTTTTTTTTTTTTTAACTTTTTTATTTTCTTAAACAAACACATAGACAATACAGACATACAACAGCACAGCCATCATCTGTCTATTAACAGGGAGGGGACCCAAGCAGGGGTCATAAGATGTCGTTGCATTATCAAAAAACCCATTAGAATATCTACGGCTACCGTATTGTCTCAACATCAATAGGCTGTCATGGCTCTTGCTCCAGGGGTGGACTGACAATGAGCTAGCTCCCCTAAATTATCATGCTATCTATCCTGGACTGGTCTATTAGGATGGCAAGGAGAGCCATCATATATCAGAGAGGTCACCTAGTCTGTTGCAGCAGTAGAGGGTTCCGCTAACCACTTCAGAATCTGTTGTGTTTTTTTGGACAGCCTCTATGTATATAGGTGTCCCTGTAAAAGGGTATCACATTGTTAACAAGTGTTTTCCATAGACCTATAGAGGGAGGATTTTTTCGCTTCCAGCATAGGACAATGGATTTCCTGGCATAGAACAGCAGGAGACCCAACAAGGTTCTCTCAGCCAATCTGGTCACCAAGTCTTCCACCAGCCTCAGCAGGCATATTCTTGGGAATGGAGCGATAGAGATACTTAGTAGATCATTCACCTCCATAAGAATTTGTGACCAGAAACCTGTAATTACTGGGCAGGACCAAAAAATGTGGATAAAGTCCAGGGAGAGAGAAGACCTCATCCTGTGCACCCGAGCGGGAGTAAGATATGCCCTATGGACAATCTTGTATTGAATGAGGCGGTCTCTCAAGGAAACCAGTATTTTAAATGGGAAGTCCCACACATCTCCCCAATCTTCGGAGTCCATCTCCGAACATCCCAGCCCCATTGCTGATGGAGCCTGAACAGTTCAGGAGATGAGACCCGGAGGAGATGTGCATATAGCACAGAGGTGGGTTTTTCTGTACAATCAAAGTGCAAAATCCGCTCTAGGTCGGACTGCCCCATCTGCTATTCACCTGAAGGGAACTGAGCCCTGAAAGCATGGGACAACTGTAGATATCTGAATTTGTGTGAGGGCAGGGTATTGTGATTAAGTGATCGAAGGAGAGTATCGTTAGGTCTGAGGTGATGTCTGAGAGAGTCTTAATATGGTATCTGGCCAATATCACAGGGTCTGGAATCTCGAGAAAGTGCTGTAGGTTGGGAATGCTAGGCACCCCTGCGAACAAGGGAGCATTTGGGTGGTTAACTTAAAGCGGGGGGAATGTTGGCCCCAAAGAAAGGAGGAGAAAATTTTGTTTAGTTGGGAGAAGAATGATTTGGGGATCCATTAAAGGGGAATTATGAAACAAATATGTACACTTGGGAAGGATTTTCATTTTGATGAGGTTAATATGACCCAGTAGGGACAGAGGTAGGTTTTCCCATGCTTTCAGCTTGGCTCTGACTGAGTTGATTACTAGAGACAAGTTCAGTGGAATGAAGTCAGTCACATTCCCTGAAATACACCCCCCCAAATAGGTAAACTTGTCCACCCATTGTAGTTGAGGAGAAGCCGAGGCCTGTTTTTTAGCATCAGCATCAATAGCAAGCAGCTGCGACTTTAACCAATTAACCCTGAGCCCCGTCACTACAGAGAATTCTTCTAGGACTAACAATGCCCCTTGCAAGGAGGAGCCAGCAACATTCAGGAAGAGGAGGAGGTCGTCTGCATACAAGGCCACCCTCTCCTCCCGCCAACCCAGCCGTAGACCTTTAATGTGTTGTGAGACACGTAATGCCTCCGCCACCGGTTCCATAGTAATGGCAAAAAGTGCCGGAGAGGGCAGCCCTGCCGTGTACCCCTAGAGAGCTCAAAAACGGGAGATAGACAACCCCCTAAACGAATGGCACCCATAAGCGAATGATATATAGTCTTTAACCAGTGAATGAATACCAGGGGAAATCCCATTCTCCGCAGAATCTCCCACAGGTAAGGCCACTCAATCGAGACGAAAGCCTTCTCAATATTGAGAGAGGCAACCACTCTGGTACCCTGATTGTCGTGTCTTGCATGAAGGTTAGTGAACAATCTACTAAGATTGATGTCTGTAGACTTGTGGGACATGAACCCGGTCTGATCCGAGTCAATAAGAGAGGGGAGTAATGAGTTAAGTCTAGTAGTGAGGAGTTGAGTTATGATTTTAAGGTCAGTATTAAGGAGTGCTATAGGCCTATAAGAGGTACATAATTTGGGATCTTTACCCGTCTTGGGGATGAGGATAACATGTGCGTGCGCTATGGAGGGTGGGAGAGAGCCCCACTCCAGCCAATGTGTAAATAGGGCGGACAGCCGGGGGGCCAGCATGTTACCATGTGCTACATAGGAATCCATCGGAAAGCCATCTGGGCCAGGAGCTTTACCAGTGAATAGGAGGTTAATTACAGCAAGATCCTCTTCTGCGGTAATTGGAGCAACTAGTTGAGATCTTTCGGAATCGGAGAGACAGCCAAGGGCTATTGGATCCAGAAGAGATGCCAACCTCTCTGGGTCTAAACCCGAGGGTAATGTGGTGGTATATAAGGACTGATAAAAACCATGGAAAGTTTGCAAAATAGCCTCTGGGGAGGAGATGGCCTCACCTGTGGGAGAGGTAAGTTCAGGAATCATGGTATTAGGGGTGTCATGTGAGATATCATCACCAACAGCCTGCCATTCCTGTCCCTCTGTTCGAAGAACTTTTGCTTCGTATTATACATTTCAAGTCTAGTAACCTCTGTTAAGGGAAGGTGAAGACTGCGTATAGATGCCTGCAACGCATAAAAGTTTGAGGCGGAGGGATCCAATCCATATTGTATCGGAAGCCAACCACGCCTCGCTCTCCAACGCTGTTGTGGCAGCAGTTTGTTGTGTAACAAAACGGTCCCACACTCCGCTTGAGTGCTTTCATCATATACCACTTCCTCCCAGTCTGAATATAAATATCAGATATTCCAACCGCTCGCAAGCACAAAACAAGACGATACTTGTTTAGTTGCTAAACATGGACTGCTTTATTTTAGATCACACACAAATATATACAGCAGGCTTGCAATAAAAACTGTAACCAGAAACCTAATTAACATGAGCTAGTTATCTAATCATTTACCCAGACTAGGTGACTCAGAGATATGACCTTTTAGGGTAGACTTCTCGTCTCCTAGCTCACTGACTATACAATACACATTATCATAAACATCAACACAGAATTCCTTCATACAATAGCAGGGTTAATTAGCACAAACAACAATGGGTGAAATACTCTTAGAAGACACACTAGTAGACAACAGGGGACCCAGGGCTTTTCAGATCTCATTAATCAGCATTCCTTTCACACACATCTGCTATATGGGTCCCAAGCATGCAGAGACCATCATGGCCTCCTTAATAATGTCCTTTTGCATTACATAACAGAATACCTTCCTAAATGCTTGTAGCTCCCTCAAATGCCAGGGCCCATAGTTGGTAAGCAAGAGGCTAGCATTTAGTCCCCTTCAAAAGCCTCTGTCCTGGGTGAGTCTGTCACATGTTGCAACCTGACCACCTTGATGGCTGAGATGTAATGGCCGCTTGTAAATGCCTTGAAGGCATCCCATACTATCTCAGGAGAGGATGACCCTTCATTAGACTCCCAATAATTTCATAGGGCCAGCGGGGTTTGATCGGCTATATCGGGTTGGGAAATCCATTGAGCACCTAAACTCCACATAGAGCCATCGCGAAAGGCAGAAGTGCGCAGGGTGATCTCTAGGGGGCTGTGGTCAGACAGGCCACTGGGTAAATAGGCAGCTTCTAGAACATCTGCCACCATAGAGGGGTTGGCAAACGCATAGTCAATTCTGGAGGCGGTTTTGTAGGAGGTAGAAAAACACGTAAAGGTTTTGGTGGATGGAAATTTCTACCTCCAGACTTCCGTGACTCCTGCAGATAACGCCCAGTTTGACAACTCCCCGGTGAAAGACTTAGGTGGTAAGGGTCTATCTAGGTCTGGGGAAAGGATGGCATTAAAATCGCTCAGTAGTAAAATTTTTGCAGGACAATAGGGGCGATCCTCTCCAGTATAGTATATAGAATTTCAGATTTAAAGGGCGGCGGCACATATATACCAGCAAGGACATACCTGTGCTGCCATAGCGTGAGTACCAGTATCATATACCTACCCAGCGGATCTGTGTGAACCGCCTCTATGACACACAGGAGAGACTTATGCACTAAGATGGAAACCATGTCCAGTAAAAGGCATAAAAAGCCTTTTGTACCCAGGGCCTGTTCAGAGCCCTTAGCTTACTGCCCACCAGCTGTGTCTCCTGCAGAACTAGAACAGCTGGACTATATTGTTTGACATATTGAAAAAGAAGCGCCTTCTTAAATTCAGAGTTGAGGCCATGCAAGTTCCAGGATACCACAGAAAAGGTATCCCGATCACGTGATGCCATGTTCACTCCGGCCAAAATAATTTAAGGAGATTAATTGTGGTCGAGCAGATAACACCCGGTGGGCAGCAGTGGAGCAAGAGCCATTGTATGTGAAACACAAAATAAACATGTATAAAAACAATTCAACCAAACTAAAACCCCCCAAGCACCTGGTGCCTATCCAACCATTTCCCGGCGCCCCCCAGATCATCGTGGGGGGGGGCCAGGGGACGGACTAAACCCAAAAACAAAAATACAATGAACTCCCTACTACTTCACCAATACCCCAACATAACTTGTAGTTTAATCTCCAAACTTTTCCTAACAAAAATCGCCTACATGAGGCTCAAAGTTCCAGGGAGGATCCCTGTTATTGTCTGGCCTTTAACAGTAGGTGAGTGCGAGGGGACGTGGATCCCATCACATCCGGTGGGGGGATGGATAATCCACAGATACCCTACGCGGGCATCATGTCCTCGAGAAGGTGTGTTGAAATCGCCCTGCAGCTCCGATCGACAAGGATCAAGTAAGATCAGGGGAGAGCATTGCCCCAAGTGGGGGGTGGGCCACACCAGTCACCCGCCATGGAGAGGGCCCGCAGTGAGACTCTGAGGACACCATGAGCAAGCTAATGTGAGGCCAGTCTGCCCCCTAAATTGGGGGTACATTAGCTGACATCTAGGCAGCTCCGTTGGGTGGTCACAAGGTTAAAGAAGAGTGTCAGACGGCTGGGTGAAGGAGTTCCCCTGCATGTCCCCTCCGCGGAAAAGCCACTTCGCTCTACACAATTGTAATATGCAGAAGTGATCAAGCAGCTATAAAACATGAACAAACGATCCTTGGAACAAAAAACAACAGCCAGGACTGTAAGTTGGATAGTAAACATAAAGATTATTACAAAGATATTAGCCAGGTATCTGCCTCTTCAGGGAATTCAAAAAACTCCACCGACCCGCCGCGTTGAACTCTCAGGCGACTTGGGTAGAGCATGAAGTATTTGATATCTCATTCCCGGAGTCGTCTTCTGACATCAGTGAAGGTTTTGCGACATCTCTGTAAATCCGCGGAGAAGTCAGGGTAGAGATGCATCACTGTGTTCTCATAGGGGAGGGTGGGATGTTTGCGGGCCTCTCTGAGGATGCGATCACGGTTTCTGCAGTTAAGAAACCTCACTAGGAAGGCTCTCGGTGGGGCCCCGGGGTTGCTACGGCCAGTTAGGACTCTGTGGGCCCTTTCCACCACGTAGGTCGGGGGGGACCTCGGTCAGATTCAGGAGTGTCTTAAAGAAGTCCTCCGCAAACTTGGCTGGGCGATCCCCCTCCGCCCCCTCCGGGAGACCCAGGGCCCTGACATCATTCCTCCGAAAGCGGTTTTTGGTGTCATCAGATTTGGCCACCAAGGATTGGACAGTGCGCTGCAGTATAAGGAGGGCATCATCATGTCAGACAGTAAGATCTTCTGTGGTAGAGATCCGCGACTCAGTCTCAGAAAGCCTGCCCCTGAATTTATCCAAGTCTGCCCTGATGAGGTTAAATTCCTCTGCCAGATGGTCGATGCGGACCAGTAAGGAGGTTCTACTCTGTTTTATGGACGCGAGGATAACATTGGTATAATTTGCTTGCTGTGACACCTGAGAGGGTGGAGAGGACATCGGGTTCGCTGCCCGTTCCATGTCTTCTAATAACCCTCTAAGCTGGTCTAGCATGGTGCTGGGACACTGGGCAGGTTGTGCCGGCACCTTTTTGGTCGCTGTTTTGCTCTTTGAGGGCATGAGTAAGTGTCACTTACCTGGTGGAGACTGAGCAAGCAGAGCAAGTACCGGAACGCGAGGCAGAATCGGAGACAGGATATAGGCCAGGTTCGGTACACAGTCAGGCAGCGTAGTACAGAAACATGAAGCAGGAACAGGGTCAAACACAAGCCGGGGTCACAGGCAGAAGTCCAAGGGATGGTTCAGGTACAAGCCGGGTCAACACAGGACCACTGGAACAGATCAAACACAGGTAAACAGGAACGAGCTGAAAGACCACTCAGCAATGTGTGTTTGTCATTGCACAGTTTAACTAGACCGGCTGGCGCCAGTGCGTGCGCGTACGTGTGCATGTTCGCAGCCACGTGCGCCCACCTGTTCGCAACCATGTGCGTCTGCGCATACGCCAGTACACCGTATTCTTGGGGCACACACTACTGTGCCCGCACTTGTGCGCCAACGTGCGTCTATTAACCAGACTTCTCTTACATTGCCCCCCAATGGGCAACCTCCGGATGCCCATCAGTAATTTCTTTTCGAGGTGAGCCTGAAAAGAAGCCCGTATCAACCTCTTGGCATGTAAATTGGATTCTGGTTCCCAATAGTTGTCTTCAGGTCCATAGCTTTTCCATTTAATCAAAAACTGGATTACATTTCTTCTCTTTCTACCGTCCATAATGGCTTCAACCTCATACTCCTCATTACGGTTGACTAAAGTAGGTGTAGGTTGACCCGACTCACAACCAGGAAAAGCATCTAGCCTTGCATTTTTCAGTAATGAGACATGGAAAACCGGATACATTTTGTAATTCTCAGGGAGAGACAGTTCATAGGCTGCAGGATTTATCTGCCTTTTGACAGGGAAGGGACCAATAAATCTCGGTCCGAGTTTCTTGGATGGACAAGATCATTTTAAGTTGGCAGTGGATAACTAACCCTTGTCTCCGACTTGAAGCTTTAGGTCTCCTCTTCTTTTCCTGTCAAAGAATTTCTTATCGTCTTGTTGTGCTTTGGAAATGTTTCTTTGTAATATCTTATTGTTCGACTGAAGGGTGTTTAAACTTTCTTGGACTGCAGGAACCAAGGAATCAAGCAAGATGTCAGGTAGGAAGGTTGGGAAGTATCCATAGTTTGCAAAAAACGGGGCTTGTCCCGTAGCTGAGTGAACCGCATCGTTGTATGCAAACTCTGCCAGGGGTAAAAGTGATGCCCAGTCATCCTGGGCAAAGGATGAGAAGCACTGAAGATATTGTTTGAGTCTGGTTTGTATGTTCAGTTTGGCCGTTAGTCTTGGGGCGGTATGCTGAAGAAAAATAAGTTTCAATTTTCAACATCCTACAAAGCTCTTTACAAAATCCGGATGTAAATTGCACCCTTCGATCCGAGGTGATGCTGCTGGGCACCCCATGGAGTCTCACTACCTCCCTGATGAAGGTGCAAGCGGTTTCTGTTGCTGACGGAGTTCCTAACAAAGGAATAAAATGGGCCATCTTGGTCAATCTGTCCACGATCACAAAAATGGTGGTAAAATTTTAAGATGGTGGGAGTTCAACAATTAAATCCATATTAATCATCTCCCAGGGCCTCTTGGGACAGGGTAGTGGTCTTAACAGACCCCAAGACTTGGTTTTATCACTTTTGTTTCGGGGACACACCCCACAGGTGTTCACATAACTCTTGCAGTCGGGCCTTAAACCCTTCCACCAAAAGGAACGTTGCGTGAGCTCCACTGTCTTGGCTACCCCGAAATGTTCTGTTAAGGGATGGTCATGACAGAGACTCAGGATCTCGGGGTGCAGACTCGGGGGTATGAACACCTTTTGATTGTGTAGGAATAATCCCTCTCATTACTGGAAACAGTTATCTGGTGGTAAAATGGCCCTTGTGGATACCTGCTTTAGCTGAGTGATTAGGTCTACTTGTAGTAGTAAGAAACTTTAAGCCTGCAGGATGGTGTCTGCCTGGTGGGGTTCTCCTTCCTCTGGGTACATTTGTGATAGGGCATCAGGCTTGCCATTCTTGGAACCTGGTCTAAAGGTAATGTGGAAGGAGAAGCGAGAGAAGAATAGCGCCGACCTGGCCTACCAAGGTCTTACCCGCTTGGCTGTTTTAAGGTATTTGAGGTTTTTATGATTGGTAAAGATTAAAATGGGGTGGGACGCTCCTTCCAGCAAATAACGCCATTCTTTCAGGGCTGTCTTTATGGCTAATAATTCATGGTCACCCACGTTGTAATTCCTTTCTGCAGGGCTAAGTTTCCTAGAAAAGAAGGCAATGGGATGTAGTAGTGACTTTGTCCCCTGGTGCTGTGACAGTATGGCACCCACTGCATTCTCTGAGGCGTCCACCTCGAGAACATATGGTGATGCAGGGTCTGGATGTTGTAGAATGGGAGCTGAGGTAAACAGAGCTTTCAGTTGGTCGAAGGCGGCTTGCGCTGCAGGTGTCCACTGAAAGAGGGTATTCTGTTTCGTCAGTTGGGCGACAGGAGCAATAATGGTGGAGAAATCCTTAATGAACTTGCGGTAGAAGTTGGCAAATCCAATGAACCTCTGTGTACTCTTCCTGTCTGTAGGAGTGGGCCATTCTAGGATGGATTTGACCCTTTGGGGATCCATGGAGATGCCTGAAGTAGAGATGATAAGTCCCAAGACTTGGATGGTGTCTTTCTCAAATTCGCACTTCTCGGCCTTTGCATATAGTCCATGGTCTCTTAGCCGACCAAGAACCTTTTTCACATGTTTACGGTGTGCTGAGAGGGAATTAGAAAAGATGAGGATATTATCTAGATATGATAAGAAATAAATCAAGGAAGTCTCTGAAAATATTGTTGACAAAAAGATGGAATGTTGCTGGGGCATTACACAGCTTGATGGGCATAACAAGATGTCCGAATCTAGTGCGGAAGGCTGTTTTCCATTCATCCCCCTTGCGGATTCGTACTAGGTTATATGCCCCTCGTACGTCAAGTTTTGTGAACACAGCAGAAGTTTTAAAACGTTGAAAAAGTTCCTGAACCAAGGGCAAATGGTATCTGTTCTTTATGGTGACTTTATTCAATTCCCAGTAGTCTACTATGTACTGACGTAGCACCTTAAGTTCCAGTTCAGAGAGGGGAAAATGCACTCAAAAGGAATTTCAGAACCAGGCAACAGTTCAATTGGGCAGTCATACGGGCGATGAGGTGGCAGAATGTCTGCCTTTTGTTTATCAAAATCATCCAAAAATTTGTGATAAACTGCAGGTATGAGCTGTGACACAGGAAAGTCAGTATGTACCCCCAGAAGAGGTCCAGGTATCATGGAAAGGGTTGAAGATAGGACTGCTGGCAGTAGGGGGATGGAAAGGTAATTTTCCCTGAAACCCAGTCTATCTGCAGGTTGTGGGCTTGCTACCAGGGAATGCCCAGGATAATGAGAACAAAGGTGATGGAATAATGTCCAGGTGTAAGTAGTCCTGATGACCCGCATCAGATGCAGCCAGTAGCGGGCAAGTCTCATGTGTTATAGGCCCAGACCTGAGATGGGACCCATCAGCCAGATGGATGGACAGCTGGTAGGTCTTTGCTTGTAAAGGAATTTGGTGATGGTGAGCAAAGTCCTTGTCTATGAAACAGCTGCAGGCCCCGGAGTCAACTATAGCTGGTACCTGAATGTTTCTCTTGGGGAGCTGAAGTGACAAGGACAGGGTGACATGAACAGATCCTTTCGATCCAGAGCAGTTGGCAAGGTAGGCAGAGGAGGCGATCCTGGTCCTTGTGGGTCTCCCAGGGCATTTTGGAGATAATGTGCCGCTACCCCAAAGTATATACACAGGCCCATTCTGTGTCTTCGCAACTTCTCTGTACTGGAGAGTGGAGAACGAAAAAGTCCCAGTTGTATAGGTCTTGTGGTGGTGCCAACCTTCTCTGTTCTCCTTTCCCTGAATCGATGCTCAAGCTGGATAGCAAGACTAATGAGGCCATTAAGGGAATTGGTAACCCCAACTCGAGCGAGCTCATCCTTGAGTCCTTCAGACAAGTCGAGGCGGAATTGATGCCATAAAGCCGCATCATTCCATCCGTTATCAGAGGCCCATAAGCGGAATTCAGCAACATAGTCCTCAGTGGGCCGATGACCCTGTTGTAGCGTATGGAGGGTAGACAGTGGGCTGGGGGTCATCATAGAGTTGGGCCATTGCTTCAAAAAATGAAGAGAGAAAGTCCAGGACTGAGCTGTTCTGTTCTAGGAGTTGGTGGGCCCAAGACTGTGACTCTCCAAGAAGTAGGGATATGGCAGTTTTATTTATTTGTCTATATTTATCATTACTATATATCTAATTTATGCAATAATCTAAATCTTCCTGTCCAGTTTAGTCTTTTCGTGGCTGTTAGTTATGACTTGGCTTTGAGGAGAATGAATCTAACATTATATGTAATTTAATGATTGGTAATCTATGTTATCCCACATTAATTAATTTGGGTCCAGGGTATATATTGAGATACATTTTTTAGGGAATGATGGGGTTTTTAATGATACACTCCGTGCACATTTATTGAAGCCTGCATTAATGTTGCGCCAGGTGCAGGGTTTAATTTTTGTAGCAACCTTCAGTCCATATTGGATTTGGGGACCCTAGTTAGTATGGGGAACCTTGGCCTTATGGGTTAAAATATTTACAAATTCTGATCGTTATTTTTTACTGTCCATCCATCATTGGATGGGGAAGGTTGTTTCTTTTATTGACCTTGTTCTTTTGTTTTTGTTTTTCTGTGCCCTTATCAATATGGAGTTGAGTCTATTGTTAGCAATTGACAATAGACGCACATGTTTACCTTAGGGAAGGGCGTTTGCCCTCTCTTAAGATGGCGTTTGCAATTGCGGGATGCCTGGAGCTCAGAGTGGGGCGTTCCGTTTAGTGAGTAATGTATTTAAGGTGGTGAGTCAGCACGCCGCCCATACACCATGGAAGACGTCAGTTGTGACGAAACAGCATAGGGAGGAGCAGCGTGCTGACGTCACCACATTCCACCCTGATCCCGGAAGCGACGGGCAGCAGACTGGAGCCGGACGGCATTTGTTTTTACTAAGCTTTTGATACACAACCGAATTGTAAGTGCTTTTCTTTTTATTCATTAAACTATTTTAAAACGTAATACGCTATGGAAGCCTCCTTTTTATATCTTTTTATGGGGGATGAGTGCCCATCCACTTTATAGAAGATTCCAGGAGAGCCTTAAAGAGCCTAAGGAGCCATCCTTATCAAAGACCCTAGGCTGGGGTAGAAAGCCACACGCCTGTATGATCTCCTGAACAGAGATCTTAGGAGCTGGTAAGGGGCAGTATTTTGTATCGGTGGAGGAACCCTTCTGTCACCACGTTCTTCTAGGTGTTATGGTTGCTTGATCCACACCGCATTGTTGCTTGTCAAATCAAACGCTTGAAGGACTGTTCTGCCAGTGAACTTTCTTCCTCTGTATCTTTGGAATGGACTGAATATATCCATTCATTCACGTTTTTCAAATTTTTGTTTTTTTTAATGTTTTTTTATATTATGTCACTGTTTGTCACATCATAGTGGGAGCATATCACTTTATTTAGATGTAATTGAATTTATATTTTACATCTGTCATTCAATTTTTATAGCGCAGCTACATTTTTTTCGTTTGTATATCTAGTGTGTGTGTCTCACATTTTTAGTTGCGGCTTTGTGTATTTGAATAATATACACTGTATACTCTTGTATACTTTTTTTTGGGGATAGCGCAGTAATTTTTATTGGTTTGGATATGGCAAATCCCACCTTAGTGATTTCAAGTGAGAAGGTTCTTGGTTGCAAGGCAAAATATAGTTCACAAGAGTTCTTAAACGCACGGAACTTGTGCCGATCGCCTGAAAATCGCTCTAGTGCAGGTGGTGGCATAACACTTGCGGACTCCGTGTTGCTGGATCAGCAGGCGGAAGCGTGGCCGGAACATAAGCCAGGAAGTCACTAACAGCCGAGCAGAGCAGGTACCGGTGTACGCCAGTACACCATATTCCTAGCGCCAATGCGCGTCTATTAATTGGACTTCTCTTACAGTAAGTGATCTGGGGATTGTTCAGCTAAAACTGCAGGGAGGCGTGCTTGCCCCTTTAAGAGCTTGTGGTGTGCAGTGAAGGCAGGCACCTGAGGCTGATGTAAAACTGATCTCCCACACTGAAGCCTAGTGGGACTGGCCGACAGTTTCTAGCTGCTGTGTGCCCTGTCTGCCCCCTCCAGGTATAATGACACAGGGCTAGGGGTATGGAGCGGCCACTGATCCAGCAGTACAAGGCACCCGAGCGGGGGGGATGTTGCAGGCTCCGCAGGCCTCAAAATGGCAGCGGCCACGGGTGTGTGGAGCCGGCTGTTTGGGACCCTCTGGCAGCCCCCCGAATCTATGCGCCTGATCGGTCCCCACCAAGGATGATGCCACGGATGGATGCAGCAGGGATGACCGCTTGTTCCGCGGATCGCGGGACCCGAGCTTGGAGGATGTTGGAGGTTCCGTAGGCCTCAAAATGGCGGCGGGCCTCGGGTGTATGGAGCTGGTCACGGACTGAATCGTGGCACAGTCGGCTGGCCAAGCTCCGTAATACTGTCTGGGACAGAGGCAGGGGATGTCCAGGGACAGGCACTGCTAGTTTGGAGGCTCACCAAGGTGATCTATGTGCAGGATGGTAGCGGATTCCCTCAGGATTAGCGGAGCTCTTTCTCAGCACGTCTTCCTTGGCTTACATCCGGACACGTGAATAGGAGACATTTTAATGTGTTTGACCAACCTAGATTCATCATAATCCTTCTGGACCTGATCTGGGTTAGTGACCTCCTTATTTTGCCCACCCTAACCTTCCTCTGGGGCCTGAGGGAACAAGGGCCTGTGTGGGTGTATACCCAATGTTCTCATTATTGCTTACAGGATGCCCTCCTCATTCAACCTGCCTCTTCCTGGCTGTAGGAAAGCTGACCCACATCTGATGCATGAATGTTATTAAATTAATTGTTTGCCTATAATTTTAATTTTAATACTTTTTTTAAACACAACAATAAACTGTTGAAAAAATGGAAACATCGGAATTGTGAATGCTCCCTCTATCTTAGGAATTGAGGTATTATAAAAATTAGAGTATCCCCACCAGATTATATAATTCTATGATGGACCTGTGAACAAGGCTTGTGCCGAAACGCGTCTGCTTGTCCTTTTTAAACTTTGTTATAATACAATAAAGACCACAAATGTTATATGCAGCAGTGCCGGCTCTTCCTTTGGATTTTCTCATAGTACTATGATAGTTATGATATATTTACACATTCACTGTAGTTCCAATAGCTAGATATAGATTGTCTGGGCCTGTATAGGATTTGATATTTCAAAAAGCATGGTAGTGTGAAAGACCCAAATTAATTATCTTCAGTCTGAATCTAAGTAGCATGTAGACATCCAGAATGCCAATACAATAGTCACACCTTTACATTTGCCTGTGCTGCCAAACTCCACTGAAAAGTGATATAGCGGTGAATGGGAGGAATCACTGAGCATAGCATAGCATCAGAGACATCAATAAAAAATTGCAGAACTTTCTATTCTTCCCCTAAAATAAAGGTTTGGTACAGACCTGAAATTTTCATTGATCTCATTTGTATGTATCCCAAAGGTATTTCTGGGAAGTAAGACACCAGTTATGTCTGTTCAGAAATTTCAGCTTATTTGGCCCTGCATATAATCTGTTGTAGAAATAAAAACTTCAGTTAACAGTGTTATATGATAATGGATAGATGTGTTTTCATTTAGACAAAAATTGCACCAAATGGGCCATAAGCAGTGAGAGAATCAGGTGAAAACTGAATGGTCCACTTGGCTCCAAGAATAGGCTGTGCAAAAAGAAATGAGTGAGTTTCTGATATGTTTTTGAAGTACAGTAAAACCTTGGATTGCGAGCATAATTCATTCCAGAAACATGCTTGTAATCCAAAGCACTTGTATATCAAAGTGAATTTCCCTAAAAGAAATAATGGAAACTCAAATGATTCATTCCACAACAACTTATTCATAGGTCCTTCAGTTTATAGTCCATATAAAAAAATTATAACAATGTGTCCAGGTTGTATAAACATAAAATGTCCATTCACAAATGGAAGCCTCCACAAGGGGTATAGAAGCAAAATCCATTAGGAGCTACTGAGTATAAAAGAGAAGAGAGGCCATCCTCCACACCGCCAACTCTCACTGCTGTCAGTCTGCAATTGTGACCGGGAAGACTATCCTGCAGTTGGGGATGGGTGTCCATTTGAGTCGAACATAAGTTCGACTCAAACATTGGCTGTTTGCCCGTTCATCGAATAGCGAACAATTTGGGGTGTTCGCGGCAAATTCGAAAGCCGCGGAGCACCCTTTAAAAGTATAAGGGAGAAATCAAAAGAGCTCATTTTAAAGGCTAATATGCAAGTTATTGTCATAAAAAGTGTTTGGGGACCTGGGTCCTGCCCCAGGGGACATGTATCAATGCAAAAAAAAGTTTTAAAAAACAGCCATTTTTTCGGTAGCAGTGATTTTAATAATGCCTAAAGTGAAACAATAAAAGTGAAATATTCTTTTAAATTTCGTACCTGGGGGTGTCTATAGTATGCCTGTAAAGTAGCGCATGTTTCCCGTGTTTATAAAAGTCCTTATTCCGGGGAACTCCACGCCAAAATGTAAAAAAAAAATGGCGTGGGGTTCCCCCAAAAATCCACACCAGACCCTTATCCGAGCAGGCAACCTGGCAGGCCGCAGGAAAAGAGGGGGGGATGAGAGAGCGCCCCCCCTCCTGAACCGTACCAGGCCACATGCCCTCAACATTGGGAGGGTGCTTTGGGGTAGCCCCCCCAAAGCACCTTGTCCCCATGTTGATGGGGAGAAGGGCCTCATACCCACAACCCTTGCCTGGTGGTTGTGGGGGTCTGCGGGCTTATCGGAATCTGGAAGCCCCCTTTAACAAAGGGGACTCCCAGATCCCGGCTCCCCCCTGTGTGAAACGGTAATGGGGTACATTGTACTCCTACCATTTCACCCAAAAAAGTGACAAAAAAGGTAAAAAAAAAAAACACACACACAGCTTGGTACAAGTCCTTTAATACAAGAAAAAAAATTCCAGCGATGTAATCCTTCTACGATCAACAAACCATACAGCCTCCTCCATAGGAGGCTCCCTGGAGAATGACGTGCAACTCGGATGACAATTCTTAAATAACTGAGGGCGGGGCCACCCGTGACGTGGACAAGTGACCCCGCCCCCCTCTGACGCAAGGGGAAATGCCGGGGTTACCAGTGACATGTATGGGTGACCCCACCCCCTCTGACGCATCACGGGAAACCCCGTTGCATCAGAGGGGGCGGGGTCACCCGTACATGTCACTGGGTAACCCTGGCATTTCCCCTTGCGTCAGAGGGGGGCGGGGTCAACCATACATGGCACTCGGTAACCCTGGCATTGCCCCTTGCTTCAGAGGGGGGCGGGGTCAATTGTCCACATCACGGGTGGCCCCGCCCTCGGTTATTTAAGAACTGTCATCCGAGTCGCGTGTCATTCTTCCGGGCGCCCCCTATGGAGGAGGCTGTATCGTTCGTGGATCGAAGAAGAATTACATCGCTGGAATCTTTTTTTTTATTAAGGACTTGTACCAAGCTGTGTGTGTGTTTTTTTTACCTTTTTTGTCACTTTTTTGGGTGAAATGGTAGGAGTACAATGTACCCCATTACCATTTCACACAGGGGGGGGACGGGATCTGGGAGTCCCCTTTGTTAAAGGGGGCTTCCAGATTCTGATAAACCCCCGCCCGCAGACCCCCACAACCACCAGGAAAGGGTTGTGGGGATGAGGCCCTTCTCCCCATCAACATTGGAACAAGGTGCTTTGGAGGGGCTACCCCAAAGCACCCACCCAATGTTGAGGGCATGTGGCCTGGTATGGTTCAGGAAGGGGGGCACTCTCTTGTCCCCCCTCTTTTCCTGCGGCCTGCCAGGTTGCGTGCTCGGATAAGGGTCTGGTATGGTTTTTGGGGGGGAACCCCATGCCATTTCTAAAAAAATTTTGGCGCGGAGTTCCCCTTAATATCCATACCAGACCTGAAGGGCCTGGTAATGGAATTTTGGGGGACCCCCACACATTTTTTTTTTCAATGACTTTCAATGACTTTTATGTGTATTGTCGGGACCGACAATTCATTAATAGCCGGCACTAGCGCTAGCACTTTTAAATGACTTTTTTTTCCTTTAGAAATGTAATTTTGCTCTCGGACTGTTATAAATACGGGAAACATGCGCTACTTTACAGACATACTATAGACACCCCCCAGGTATGAAATTTAAAGGAATATTTCCCTTTTATTGTTTCACTTTAAGCATTAATAAAATCACTGCTCCCGAAAAAACGTCCGTTTTTAAAACTTTTTATTGCATTGATACATGTCCCCTGGGGCAGGACCCAGGTCCCCAAACACTTTTTAGGAGAATAACTTGCAAATTAGCCTTTAAAATTAGCACTTTTGATTTTTCATGTTCGAGTCCCATAGACTTTAACGGTGTTCACGTGTTCGAACTAATTTTTTGCCTGTTTGCATGTTCTGGATGCGAACCGAACCGGGGGGTGTTCGGCCCATCCCTACCTGCAGTAGAGCGTTCTGAAAGCGAGGCTTGAACCGCTCGTGGAGCGCAACGTGGAAGGGATGACGCTGATGGCAGTGAGGAGAATGGTTTATGTGGACAGCTTTACCCCAGATGCCTGCATACTTAGATGTGCCTCTTTTAATCATCAACCATGTGAGTTGCTAAATTAGTAAATTAGTGAGTGTACATACTTTTTGCGATTTCGGGGTGCGTTTTTTATTGGCATCTGTGCAGAAACCTGCACAGATGTCTGTGAAATCACCGCCAAAATCAGAACTGACATGCAGGAGTGAAATCTGAACTCGCATGACTTCATTCCTGTAGCTCAGTGTGAACCAGGGCTGAAAGTTATAGAGTCTACAAGCTATGGTGCCAATCATTGAAAATTGATCACAAGTAGACAGTCCAAGGTATTTAGTAATTTGCATGGCAAGTTTTTTGAAGTTGTAATTTATTCCCACAATTCTTGGGAAAATTAAGAAATTATTATTATTTTTTTTTTTACACAAAACTGTCATAATAACAAGTTATTTCTCACATACAGCATATGCAGATTTCCAATGAAAAAAAACATTTTTTTATAGCAAAAATCACACCCCAAAATACAATCTGCTACTCGTCATACCACATGTGTGTGACTTTTTCATAGCCTGGCCACATACAGAGTTCCAACATGCAGGGAGCACCTCCAGGCGTTCTAGGAGCAGAAATTACACATCTAATTTCATGACAACCTATCACACTTTTGAAGGTTCTGGATCACCAGGACAGTAGAATTGCCCTCAAAATTATCCTGTTTTGGAAAGCAAAAACCCCAACGTATATTCTATGAGGCATGGGCTGCAGATAGCTACTCAGGTACTCTGATGGGCTGCAGATAGCTACTCAGGTACTCTGATGGGTTGGAGACAGATACTTGGATAATCTGATGGGCTGCAGATAGGTACTCGGGTACTCTGATGGGCTGCAAATAGGTACTCGGGTACTCTAATGGGCTGGAGACAGGTACTCGGGTACTTTAATGGGCTGGAGACAGGTACTCAGGACCCCCAAAGCACCCTCCCCATGTTGAAGGCATGGTTCAGGGGGGGGCTCAATTATCCCCCCATCCTGGCCTGCCAGGCTGCTTGCTCGGATAAGGGTATGGTATGGATTTTGGGGGGGACCCCACACCAATTTTTTTTTTAAATTGGCGTGGAGTTCCCCTTAAAATCTATACCAGACCCAAAGGGCCTGGTATGGACTGGGGGGGGGGGACCCATGCCATTTTTCCCTAAATCTGTCATAGGGTTTACCTTAACCACTTCAATACACTATTATATACTGTACACTGACTGCACTGTAAATATATATATATAGAGACACAATGCTGTGAGAAAGTATTTGCCCCGTTCTGATTTTTTTTGCATATTTGTCACACTTAAATGACTCAGATCATCAAATGAATTTTATTATTACACAAAGATAACCCAAGTAAATACATAATGCAGTAAGGCAAAAAAGCTGTCCAAACGTGCCTGGCTTTATGTGAAAAAGTAATTGCCCCTAAACCTAATAACTGGTTGTGCCACCCTTGGCGGCAACAACTGCGATAACTGGCAATGAGTCTTTCACATTGCTGTGGAGCAAATTTGGCCCACTCTTCTCTGCAGAACTGTTTTAATTCAGCCACATTGGAGGGTTTTCCAGCATGAACGGCCTGTGTAAGGCCATGATACAGCATCTCAATTGGATTTAAGTCCGGGCTTTGACTAGGCCACTCCAAAACCTTAATTTTGCACTTGAGCTTGAGGTCGCAAGGTCATTCTCCTTTAGAGAGCCCCAGACCATCATGCTACCACGACCATGGCTTGCACTATAAACAAAAAAAGAGCGTCAATTTTTCAAAAAACTAAAATATTTTGTTTTTGCTATAATAAATATCTCAATTTTTTTTAAAAAAACTAATTTTTTCTTCAGTTTAGGTCGATAGCTATTCTTCTACATATTGCAATAAGTGTATATTGATTGGTTTGCGCAAAAGTTATAGCGTCTACAAAATAGGGGATAGATTTATGTAATTTTTATTATTATTTCTTTTTTTACTAGTAAAGGCGGCAATCTGCGATTTTTATCAGGAGTGCCACATTGCGGCAAACAGATCGGACACTTTTGACACTATTTTGGGACCATTGGCATTTATACAGCGATCAGAGCTAAATATAGCCATTGATTACTGTATAAATTACACTGGCAGGGAAGGGGTTAACACTAGGGGGCGATCAAGGGGTTAACTGTGTTCCCTGGGTATGTTCTTACTGTGAGGGGGATGGGACTGACTAGGGGAGAAGAGAGATCAGGGTTCATACTTAGTATAAACACACAATCTCTCTCCTCTCTCCTGAGAGAACTGGGATTTCGGTGTTTACACACACAGATCCCGGTTCTCACTCTGTCACAAGCGATCGCAGGTGCCCGGCGGTCATCACACCCGCCAGGCACACGCATCGGCTCCGGGGACACGCGGTGGCACACGCGCGCCTGCTGCGTTCTCTTAAAGGAGCGACATACAGCTACGGTGATTTGCCCAGCTGAGCCAATCTGCCGCAGTATAACTACGGGGGCATGGACTTTGCCCCCTGAGCCATGATTGGCTAAAGGCACCCTGCTTTGGCCAATCATGGCTCTCACAGAAGAGCGAGCTGTGACTGGCCAAAGCATGCAGGTCAGGTGCATGCTTTGGCCAATCATCAGATGTCAATGCACTGAGATCTCACGGTGCATTATGGGGCGTTCTGCGGCGCTCAAATTTGCCACAAACCCTCCATAATGTTGGGTATTCACTGAATGGGCGAACACCCGAGTCAAACTTACGCTCAGGGACTACATTGTGTCACCTCATTATGACAGTCCAGGACTTATGAGTATAACATAGTTCTTGCCATGCCATGTTGACTTATATGTTGCTAAGCCATTTATCTTGTACACATGTACAGATCCTGCTTTTATAATATATGTATTTAATAAAAATTATATATTTTTCTATAACTTTTTCTACTATACTTTGTGTATTACATATTGTGATTGACTCTTCAATCACTAGGGCCAATAAAGTCCCATTAAGGGGGAACAATTTCTCTACTTGATTTATGTCATTGGGATGTGGGCCGCCCCTTAGTTCGACCCTACCTCAACCTTTCTCCACATATTCCCCACCATTGTCACCGTCAGGAGAACTTGTCTATAGCAATGATGTGCAGTTGACATTGGAGTGAGTGCATGTAGACAGGAAGTGGCCTAAAAAGGCTTCAAGAGATTGAAAACAAAAGATATCAGAAAGCTAAGACAAGGATTTTGATGGAAAAATGGCAACTGTATACACTGAATTCTAGATTGTACTCAGTTACAGGTTACATCTTCTTTAAAGTGTGCTAAGATTTGGCAAAGCACTAACCTGGAACAAGCATGCTTTAAGTGAGTATGAGAGGAGTGTCAGAAAAACTTTTCCCTGCACATGTTTTGGGTCAGCAACTCCTACCATATGAATCCTATTCAAAGCATCAGCATAAACCAACATTCCTAAAGGGTGAGCTTAGAAATCGCAGCCTCCAATATTCGTTATTCATAGTATATTGTTGCTGTAAACATTTTATTTGGATTTGTTATGGTATAATTAAATTTTACGTAATATTATTTTTTGTAAACAGTAGGCTGTTGGCTTGATACTTATCGGTTCATGTATATGATGGTTTACCCACTAGATGGAGTTGCCGCATGATGAGCACTTGATTGTGAGCTCCATGCAGTCTGTCATGTGTAGACTATTTGCATCTATCCACCTCACCCCAATTGAGTGGGCAATACCAGCAGACTGTGGTTACTATTTAAGACAATGGTGCATGATGTCGGACATTTTGTCCGTCCCTAAGAGGACGTCACGGATGACGAAATGTGTCGGGATTGGCCTGATACTGACAACACCATGCAAGCTGTGCCGACACTCGTAGTGCTGTTTGTTTATAAGTTAACAGTCTGCTGGAATATTTTTGCTTTGTATGCTGACAAGTTGCTCTAAGGTTCTTTTTATTACTTTTACCAAAAAAAGGAAAAGTTTAAATGGGCTTTACTATATTGGCTTGTTCTTTTATCCCTCGTTACCTTCAATAGCTGATACTGAGTGGCCATCGCCTGCTTCTGATGCTGGTTTCCTATAGTGTATCACATGCATTTATGACCATTATAATTTTTGGTTTATCACTTTTGGTAAGAGGCGTTTGCTGAGTATTTATGTCTGGTGAACCTCATGTGCACTTTTGCATCCTCTGGATACTTCATGTCGTTTACATATATTTGAAGGACTTTTTCACATATGTTTTACATATATCCCTAATGTTATGGGTTTTGTTTTCACTTTTTGCACTTTTGGAGCATGTGTAAATATTTGAATTTGCACACTTAACATTTTTTCATATGGATATTTTTATACTTTTCACTTTATGTATTTATATTAAGTTGATGTTCATATTAGCGCTGCTTTGTAATTTTGCATTACAAAATACATATTACCTGAATTGAGGCCTACATAAATCAGTTTCATGTATTATGAAAGAATGAAAGAATTTAAAAAAAACTATTCTCTATTTATTTTTCTACATAGACATTTATGCAAAATAATAAAAACAAAACAAAAAAATTTGACTCTTTACCTGCTTTGTATCTAAAAAAACGAAGACAGAAGACATCAAACAATTTGTTCAGAGAGTTGTTTATTATGAAAGGGTTTGAGAGAAAACTATTTTTCAATTAAAAAGAAAAAAACAACAACAAAAGATGACATCAATTGGGTTGAGCTGCGTTTTACAAATGAAATAATGTTGGAAAATTACCATCCCTACAAAAATAAAAAATACAAATTATAAAAAGAAAAATACCTGTGACTTACCAGACTGGAAAAAAGGGCAATTTCCTTTGTTTTTACCCCCAGACCAAATTTTGTCAGTGATCTATCAGAGATAAATTCTGATAGAAGAGAGGTGAGGGGAGTTTCCTCTGGAAAGATCAGCTAGGTGGCATCAGGTCTGATGTGGAGACATTTTGTTGAAGGAAGTTAAATGAATACAAGAAAAAATGCACGTGACATCTTGGGTCACAACCACAGTTGTATTATCCACTCATGGATATATTTATAATACAGAAATTTCTCCTGACATCTCAGGGGCACACAGGAGTGTAGATTGTAAATCAAGTATCATTTGAATTAATTTCTCCCTCAACGACACACACCTTGGGCCTTGGGAAATAAATAACTGCTTTTAGTTTTTCCAATCTTTATCCTTTCATCTCCTATTTTACTAATAGATGTTTTTTATGATTTATAGAAGTTTGCAAAATGCAAACTAGGATGCTGGAAAAAAAACAACAATAAAATAGTGTAAAATTAAACAATTGGCAAGAACAAATATAGAAAATAAAAATTCCTGAAAAGGTTAAAATAATGGAACAATGATGACAGGTTTATGAAGATTTTTTCATCAGCTGCCCCCACATAAAATGTTGCATCCTTTTAAATTTGCAGTGATGTAAATTGTTGTCCTAATTTCCAAATAATTAAAAGAAAAGTTCATTTTTATTTTAGTAAAACTTCAGAAAAAGAGCAGAGACATTTCCCAGAGCTGCTTTGTAAAATGACAAAACTATGGAAAAATATTTCTTGTGGATAATCATCTCTTTTCTTTAAATAGACTTATTTTACACCATTGAATTGGCACATCACTAGACACTGAATACAATGCACTGTGAAGTATACACACAATATGTACACCCTCAGATGTATTCTCTGACTGTGGTACAATTAGATATGGGAAGGCCTGGGGAAAAAAATGGAAAGATTGTGAAAAAAAATCTTTTTTACCAGTTTTTTCAAAGCCGTTTTTTGTTTTTTTCTGGAAACATTGGAAAACAAAGCGTGGAATATGTTTTTTTACAATGATAAGTAATATATCTATGACATAGTATTCAAACTATATAATATGAAGACCTTAGAGAAAGATTTCTGTGAAGTCTTACATTATTGCAAATCCTCTCAGCTGAATTCCAACAAATCCAGTTCAAGTAACATTGTACTTAATGCAGTTTTCAAACAAGAGAAATATGCATTTCTGCCACTAGGGGTTAATGCAGGGGAAAGGCTCCAGTTTAGTTTGTTTGTGGGTTCCATCTTGTACCTCATACAGTTAGGTGATTGTTGGGACACAGTAGATTCTAGTTTCTGTCCTCTCAGGGGGTAATTGACAGGTACTCAGATAGCAAGCAATTGTGCTGCAAGTTTGAATGTGACTTACTAAGCTATTGCTAGACTTGCCAGGCTTCACAAGTTTGTTGTGCAATTGCATGACTCCAGATCAACTTTCTTTGCAAACATTCTGCAAGTCTGCTACAAGTTCTGGTTCAGTTATATTGTGCAATAGTCATCCCACCACAGGGGTCACTGTGGCTGAATTTTCATGTTGTAGACTTGCAGAGGTCTTGCTGTAGACTCACCATTGCAACTTTGGTCTTGCTAGAGACTTGCCACACATATTTGATACAAATTGGAAAAGTGTCAACTAGAACTTGTGCTTCAAGTGCTCTGCAATTGTACAACTTGCCAGTGAAAATGTGCAGCAAGTTAACAAGACTTACAATTCAACACTGCCACAAATTTGTGGCAAGTTATCCTTGCTATCTGGGTAAGAGGCTAAATTTGTCTGACACATTAGTTTATATTTATAACCTTTAAATGTTTTCTATTAATGTTCTCCACCACAGTATAATACATCTAATTTACCTCTAGTCTGGTCAGTAAATTAATTTATCTTTTCCTCCTCTCAGTAAAATCATGAGACCAACATCTAGAGTTTGGAAATATTTTCACAGTGCAATTTTTGCTGATTAATTATTATTATACAGGATTTATATAGTGCTAACAGTTTACTCAGCGCTTTACAATATAAAACGGAGACAATACAGTTACAATACAATAAAATACAAAAGGGTTAGGAGGGCCCTGCTCAGAAGAGCTTACAATCTAATAGGGTGGGGCAAGTGGTACAAAAGGTTGTAACTGTGGGAATGAGCTGATGGAAGTGATAAGAGTTTAGTTGGAGGCGTGATAGGCTTCCCTAAAGAGATGAGTTTTCAGGGATTGCCTGTAGGCAGCCAAAGTAGGAGATAGCCGGACAAATTGAGGTAGGTAGTTCCAGAGGATGGGAGAGACTCCTGGAGAAGTCCTGGAGTTGAGCATGGGAGGAGGAGACAAGGGAGCTTGAGAGCAAGAGGTCTTGAGAGGAGGTGAGAGAACAGTTTGGGTGATATTTGGAGATAAGATTGGTGATGTAGCTTGGGGCAGAGTTGTGATTGGCTTTGCAAGGTTGTAGTTAGTATTTTGAATTTGATTCACTGGGCTATAGGAAACCAGTGTAGGGATTGGCGGAGAGGGGTGTCAGACACTGAGCGGTTGGTAAGGTAGATGAGTCTGGCAGCAGCGTTCATGAAAGAGGGGACAGTTTCTGCAGAGAGAAAAGCTGTAATTTGAATATTGTGAGAATAAATATTCTTTTCCAAATGCTACAAGGATGACAAAACACATCCTGGCATGCCAGAGGTGTCCTAAAGACATTAAAAAATACTTTATGAAATTAAATGATGAGCACTAGAATGAAAATGCAAGTAGCTTTTCCCTCCAGAGTTCTCTTTCCAGAGACACTTTCCGCTGCTTCTGGATCATCACACAGTGTTTCTTCACCAGCAGCATCTACAAGCAAGGAAGTGTTGCAAGCCAAGGCCTCAACAAAATATAAAATCCCTTAATTTATAGATAAAATAACACCTGAAAATCAGAAAAACATTGATCAAACTCTTGCAAGAGCAATATAAGCTTCTGGCTCAGCACTGTCAATAACTGAAAATGCATATTGGTAGGAAGCTTTTAAATTATTACAAGTGAAAGAAGGGTGGTTAACTGTTCTCATGTATAGTTAAAATGGTCTTAACATATACAGTCCTTGTTATTCCCTTTGTAATAAAAAAAAAAAAACAAGTTTACTTTACTGAATAAGCCATACTTTTATTTCAAGCATTATACTTTTATATAAACTGCATTTTCACCTTTGCAGTGTAACAAAATGACTTTCAATTTATAAACCTACTCCACACTGATTTATTTTTTTCCATTTTTTCTGAAAATTTCCATTTTCTTCTGGAAAAAACAGGGAAATTTTTTTTTTTTCCCATGGCTTCAAAATTTCCGGAAATTTTACATCTCTAGGTACAATAGGTCTTTATTTTTCGTGCCCCATCGGCACTAGTAGATTATCTAAAGTTTATTGGCAGATGAACAGTTTACTGGGTGTAAATCCTAACTCTACCAATGCAAATTTCTGAAAAATTTGACATTTGTGATTTAGATATGAATGATTGAGGTGAAATAACTTTGTTTTTAGTTTAGAGGTTATAAATATAATGAAACAATTTGTTGTGAATCTTCTGAAATTGCACCCATCACTCAAGCTTTGGATTAACTTAAGTGTTGAGGGAGAAGTTGAGGGTTTTGTAGGTTATATTTAGGCACTTCAATACCGGACACGTTCACAACTTCTTGCTCAGGCCAATTTTCAGATTCCAGCGCTGTCACACTTTGAATGACAATTACTGTACACAAATTCATTTTTTTATCATTTTGTTGAGACAGATAGAGCTTTCTTTTGGTGGTATTTAATCACCACTGAGTTTTTTTATTTTTGTTGCTAAATAAACAGAAAAAGACCAATAATTTAGAAAAAAAACCCAATTTTTTCTTCATTTCTGTTATAAAATGTTACAAATAAACTTTCTTCAAAAATTTAGGCCAAAATGTAGGAAAGTTCTAGGGTCTACAAACAATGGTATGTTACAATAGAATTTAAAATAAGAGTGCCAACTCACTGTTACTCTGATTTTAAAGCAGTGCTGTATTACATAAAGTGTTTCTCAATATAGTAAAAAAAAAAAGAATGCACCAAAAACAGTCCATAAAACTGTGAAGCAATATTTCTCAAATGCACATCAGATATTCCTGTGGCCACCACTTGCAATTTTGAGACACCTCTCCCACTGTATTGGTGATAAACACTTTATGTACAGTAGTACAGCGCTGCTTTAAAATTGAAGTAGCAGTGAGTTGGCACTCTTATGTTAGGTTCTTTTGTAATTGATATTGGAGTAGGACTGGAGCTCAGGAGGCTGGTCTGGAAGGATCCCACCACCAGAAAGCAGTTGAAGGGATTCAAGTCGGAGAGACAGCAGAGAGAGCAAGAAGAGACTTGGATCAGCATGGTGCAGGGACAGATTAGAGGAGAGGCTGCCAGCTGTAGCAGTGCTGTTTTAAAGACCAAGGTGTGCCAAGTCTTCATCTAACCCCGCCCTTACACTTACATGTAAACACTGGGTTTCCAGCCAATGCTCATCCTAAGGGGGGCCTCAGGACGAGCATTGGCTGGAAACGATCTGGGAAGTGATACTCGTGTAATGTCACGCCTCTGCGATTGTCGATCGTGGCGGCGTTTACATCTGAGTGTTATTGGCATACTTTGTATCATTGTTTTAACCTGCAGAATTTTATTAAACTCTATTGCACTATGATACCCTGTCTTGTTTATTTGGTATCATGCTGCGAGCAACTGAATGTTCTCAATACATCTACCAATTGAGATCCTATGAATGGATGGAGACTAGTGACATTGCTGTGATTCATCCATACATTCCCTACGGGTTATACCAGATTATTAGGCACATTTTATCATTTAGCTTTGGTGAGTTTTCACTGCATGCGGGGACGTTGGAGTGTTGCACTGACTTTGTTGGTTTGTTACTTCACTGGTGTCCCTTCCCCAGTTCACTTTGATTATCTTCTTTATTTTGATATACTAGGCCTTTTTTGAATTTCACTTTATTGAAGTCACTCATTAATAATATTGGGCTCCCTCTGAGGATCCATGTTGGCACCTTCAGTGTAATTTTCGTAAGAGCTGTTATCATTGGTCTGGTGAGTGCTCATTTCTTCCATACTTCTGTGCAAGATGAATGGTAGCACCTTTTGTATTAATTGTTTCACTGTTATACTAATTCATGATAGATTGCTTTGTTGGTACTATCACTACCAGTGGACTTCCGACACTGCTAATTGTTGATCCTTTATTGTGTGTTGTTTGTCAGCGCTGCAATTTTTGTTTTGTTATGTCCCTACTAAATACCCATTTCCTTTTAGTGTGTGATGTGGATTACCAGGAGGACAATCCCTTCCTTGTTTCCCCTTTTACCTGTTGGCAGGTGCCTTGGGTGAACTCCCTGGGTTCTTTATGATGTAGAGAGCTGATGGGGATATTTACTGCTATAAATTTCTTAAGGATGGTCCTACTGGGAGATCAAAGAGAGAATTTTGGAAGCTTTATGATGAATCTGCTGAGCTACAGTTACAAAAAAAAATTGGTACTAAAGCCTCTCCAATACCCCTTGTTTTTTTTGCTTGAAACAGCTGTGTAATATAGTATGCCTTAACATCCACTTGAACTGGTACCTCGAAGATGTTTAAGATGCGGCTATCCAAGAGAGCAATCTCTCTCCTCCCATATTTTCCATTTTACCATTTGGCCATAGAACACAATACACTAGCTATGAACTTCCTACTCACTGGTACAGGGTTCAGGACAAGCAGGCAACAATTTTCTGATCCATATCACTACTTTGCAGGAGGGTTGAGATCTGTTGCATAATTGGTGTGAATAGAAATATATTAGGCATAGACTTACCTGACACTATGGATATACTCCTACATTTTGCTCCCATGTTCACCAAGCATTAAAAAATAGGAATTACCCAATCTCTTCAATGCTGCGAGGAAGCAAAATGATAGTTGGCAACTTGTACAGATCAATATGAGACATTTTACAGTGCTTGACCAACCTGGATGCATCATAATCCTTCTGGACCTGTTTTGGGGTCCTGACCTCATTTTTTTTGACCACCCTAACCTTCCTCTAGGGCTTGAGGGAATGAGGGCCTGTGTGGGTGTTTACCCAACATGCCGTTATTGCTTACAGGATGCCCTCCTCATTGTACCTGTCTTATCCTGGCTGTAGGAAATCTGAACCGCATCAGCTAAAATTACTTTCTATTAATGTTGGCTTTGATTTTTGCTCTTCTCTATGACCAATCTCCAGTGTTGCCTTACCCTAAGAGGGCGGGTAAATGTTATGGAATTCATTTTTTGTCTGTAATCCTAATTTTAATGCTTGACTTTTTGTAAGCACAGCAACAAAAAACTTTTGAAAATATGGATACAATGGAATTGTGAATGTTCGCTTGATATTGTACTCACTCCATCTTATAAATAGAGGTATTATAAAAAAAAATTGAATATCCCCACCAGAATATATAATTCTATGATAGTTGTGAAATCTTTGCACATACACTATAGATCCAGTAGTTAGATATACAGTAGACTTTCTGGGTCAATATAGGATTTAATATTTTGAAAAGAAAGGTAATATAAATGATTATCTTTAGTCTGAACCTGAGTAAAAAAAAAACACTACTTAAATAAAGCATGAGTTATTTCATCAAAATATGAGGTATTTTACTAAGGAACCCATGGGGTATTTAATTTCATGATTTGATATCTAGTGGGATGGTTACAGTGGAGAAGGATTAGATCCCCTTCAGTTTTTAGTGCTAATAAAGAGGTAAAGTTGTTTAAACCATAGAAATATGCCAACTCAAAGCCAAAGTCAGTGCAGTCCCTGCAGCATATGTATTAATACAAAAGAAAAAAAGATGACGAATACCAGTCAAAGAAAAGCTTGTTTCACAGGACACATGTGGCATATCAAAAACAACTAAGTTCAATTAAGTAAATACAATATATTTTTTAAAATGTCAAATATTGAATGAAAATAGTTTTAAAAATCCCACACATATATAAATACAGATTTTCCACCAATAAAAAATACATATTTGTAATTGGGGAGATTTGCCTTCACTTCTGTCCCATAGCCAAAACAGGAAATAAGAGGAAATCTCAGAAATTAGAAAAATTGCTTGGGGACCCCCAGGTCACTAGAACTAGTGTCCCCATTGGAAGATTTACCCTCTATTACCTTTCTGGGGATAACACAAAATTTGGGATTTTCTTTCACTTTCAATGATAATGGTAAATAGGACAAACAAAGATGGTGAATCTCCCTTACGGGGACAAAGACAGCAATAAAACCCTGACAGGGGTGCTAATCCATCTCCACACTATCCAAAACTAAAAAAAAGCTTTGTCTTTAGTTATACTTTAGGTAAATCAGCCCGGTGATTCTGTGTTTTTCCATATTAGGATTCGATGCATTACTGTTGAGAAACTGATCCAAAAAGGTAGAGACTACTCCCAATTGGCGATTGAATTTTACATTCCTTAAATACCTCATGCCTGAACTATTACTTATTTACCTCATGCATTTATTTATTTATTTCCTTTGTGATGTGATTTTAACACTGTTTTATGAGTTATTCACCTCATGTTTTTGGTTTTTGAGGTAAATGATTAATGAGGTAATAGTAAATTGACATTTTCAGCATCTCATGAGATAATTGGAAAAAATGTCACATCACGTGATTCAATTATCTCATGACATATTCTTTAGTGAATTGAGCCCCCAAAGTTTAAATACAATAGTCACACCTTTACATTTGCATTGGGTGCTTGGTACATCTGTCACTAAATAAAAATGCCAAGATACAAGGTTTACATGCAAATGAAAACCAAAATGTTTTCCTTTTCTACTACCTGTGCCACCAAACTGTACTCCATTGAAAAGTGATGTAGAGGTTGTCACGGAATTGCTTCTCACACTCCGCTTGAGTGCTTCCGTCATATACCGCTTCCTCCAATCTGAATATAGATTTTACAAAATTTTACAACCATGAACTAGGCAAGACTCGTTTGGCTGCAAAGCTGGAACATGAACTGTTTATTTGAACAAAGACACACAGAGATAGCCTCAGGGGACAATCCCCCCTTCTTTGCATAACAAAAAAGGCAGGGTAGACTTTACCTCCACCAGTAGAATAGCACAGGTGTATTCAAACTGCTCTACTTCAGTAAACTGTCCTATCAGCAGGAAGAGCTGCTGAAGAAATCCCCCCTCTCCTCTCACAGCTAATCCACAGAGACATATACATCCGATAAAGGCAGACACAAACAATAGAACAATGGGATACAGCCACACCTCAAATGATCTAGTAAAGAGTCTACAACAGTATATGAGACAATATATACAGTATCTCACAAAAGTGAGTACACCCCTCACATTTTTGTAAATATTTTGTTATATATTTTCATGTGACAACACTGAAAGAAATGACACTCTGCTACAATGTAAAGTAGTGAGTGTACAGCTTGTCTAACAGTGTAAATTTGCTGTCCTCTCAAAATAACTCAACACACAGCCATTAATGTCTAAACCGCTGGCAACAAAAGTGGGTACACCCCTAAGTGAAAATGTCCAAATTCGGCCCAATTAGACATTTTCCTTCCCCGGGAGCATTTGATTAGTTACAAGGTCTCAGGTGGGAAAGGGGAGCAGGTGTGTTAAATTTTGGTGTTATCACTCTCACTTTCTCATACTGAGCACTGGAAGTTTAAACTTGGCACCTCATGGCAAAGAAAACTCTGAGGATCTGAAAAAAAGAATTGTTGCTCTACATTAAGATGGTCTAGGCTATAAGAAGATTACCAAGACCCTGAAACTTAGCTGCAGAACAGTGGCCAAGACCATACAGCAATTTAATAGGACAGATTTCACTCAAAACAGGTCTCGCCATGGTCGACAAAAGAAGATGAAAGCACGTGCTCAGCATCATATCCAGAGGTTGTCTTGGGAAATAGACGTATTAGTGCTTCCGGCATTGCTGCAGAGGTTGAAGGTGTGGGGGGTCAGCCTGTCAGTGCTCAGACCATACGCCACACACTTCATCAAATTGGTCTGCATGGCTGTCGTCCCAGAAGGAAGATGCACAGAAAGCCCGCAAAACTGTTTGCTGAAGACAAGCAGACTAAGGACATGAATTACTGGAACCATGTCCTGTGGTCTGATTAGACCAAGATAAACTTATTTGGTTTAGATGTTGTAAAGCGTATGTGGCGGCAACCAGGTGAGGAGTACAAAGACGTGTGTCTTGCCTACAGTCAAGCATGGTGGTGGGAGTGTCATGGTGTTGCCTTATGAGTTTATGTGAAATCTCCATTAATAGCTGTAAAATATTGTAATTATGAATATATTTCAGTTATCTTTGTATCTATGTAACATAGCTTCCCAGAATTCTAAGTTAGACAGACAAGTCGGTGCCTAGGCTTGCCTATCAAACAATGGGACCTAAACCTCATTGTTCTACACATACTCACTTCAAAGGATCCCATGTTTGAATATGCAATGAGGGGCCGTGGCCAGTCCGCTATGTATGTTCATTTTCCTGAAAATGTAATCTACTTACAAGGTTAAGTTTCCTGCTCAAAATAGTCTGGGACAAGGATTTGCATTAAAGGGGGCTAACTTATGCAAAGTATAGGGATTGGAGATGTAGCCTGTAGAGTAATTATATTAATTTGGCTTTATAACCAAGATCTATATTTAGTCCGTTTGAGTTCCCTTTTAGCTTTGACTTTGAAAAAGCTAACTCAGCTCAGTCTAGGACAGATCTTGAAATAGGTTTGTGAACATCATTTTTGTACCAGTTGTTCTCCATGTCCAGAGTTTATGACGGTCAGTGGGTCAGTGGTTTCACAGATAAGAATACACATTGAGAATGTGTCATAGAATTGAGAAAAATGTTTTAAGAGATCTTTTAAAAGGTAAATCATAGATTATCCATAATATAGTTTGTTATTTGATATAGGTACTTAATTAGTTAGCTAGTTAGAATTTGTGTGAAATATATATATATATATATATATATATATATATATATATATATATATATATATATATATATATATATATATATATATATATATATATATATATATATTTTCAATTATAGTTTATTATGCATTTGTAAGTTTTGGTACAGAACTGAATTTCTGTTACTTAAAGAATGTATCCATTACTGGAAGTGGTCATCTAGCAGTCAAACGCCTTGTGTTTTTATAGAATACTGTTGTGTGTTTCTGCCAATCAAAGAAGTTTAAAAGACTTTTCAGCTATTAGCAAAGTGAATATTTAGAATAATCACGAATTTGATAATTTCATCTTTCGTCCAAGCTATATATGGTTATGGCTGCATTTTGCTGACTGGTAGATTTGAAATAGTATAAAGAACAGTGTGACACAAGGCTAAGGACACTCCTCCTTCATACACACACAGAAGGATACACTTCTTCAGACACACACAGAAGAAGACGCTTACATTTTACACTGCAGAAGACATTTTGTTTACTTTAGGCCTATATACAGCCTAACTCCTAACAGCTGTTCTAACAAGAAACCTCTCTGACAATAGAGAAAGCAAGAACTTAATTATCTTCCTGTATTTTCTTTTACTACTGTTGTTGTTCATAATATCTTTTGCTTTTCTTCAACAAGCTGTATGAAGTTTTAACTCTGTATTTATTTTCAAGTTGATGCCAAGTGTGGTCAAATAAAATCACACTTTGTTTTAAAGCGGAGATTCACACAAAAATTGAACCTCCACTTTTGTTAAAAAGGTTCAACAGGTTTTTGTTTTTTATTTAAATGATGTGTCCACTAAAGGCATAGTATTTTTGTGTAGGACATTGAAACTGAGCTACAAGAGAGTTGTTTGTTAGTTTTTTGCTGTGGTAATTTACAAGCAGTAATATTCTCATTGTTTTCTGTTAAACTACCAAACTGTGGAAGTCTGGCTACTGAAGCTAATATCTGAGAACAATTCATTTTAGAGCGCAAGGTACATTTAGCATACTATATTATACCTTGAGATTTTTTTTTGTTAGGAGAAATCCTACCAATAATTTGAAAAGCTTAATTTGTCGTATAGTATTTTTATGTTTTTTGTATGTTTTTTTTTAAACTGAATTGGGTGTAACAGCTATTGGTGTAAACACGGCTATGTTTACATTTCTATTGTTAACCTAGAGGGTTACCCTATTATTCCTTGTGTGCTTATATCAGTGCTATTGTTTGTGGTGTGTATACTGTACATACTGTATCTCCATCTCTGTTGTTCAGCACGTCTCCTCTATCTTTTCTTTCTTGGGTGTAGACTCTATTCTGTGGAGATACTAGTGTTATTTTAATGTCTGTGTCTCCACTCTTGTGCATATTCTAAGTGGTAGACTACTGATTCTGAAGTCTGTTCTGTGGTGTATTGTTGTATCGTCAATGAACTTGTACATCATGGAGAAATTGATGGCCAGAATTACTAAAGTTAAAAATAGCTCTGAAATAATAAGAGCAATGGCAGAATCTAAAAGCCCATGGGATCAGACACAAGAGTATGTAAATATAAAGCTTACAGAGAAAAAATACAGCAAACGTAAGACTGCACTAATTTTTGCGGCTTGCTGGTTGGCCAACAATTACAGACAGTTATTGTTGCAAAACATATCTCTCAAGGAGTATCTAGAAATAGCCAAAAGTAATATCAGTACTCTAATGCCCTGTACACACGGTCGGACATTGATCGGACATTCCGACAACAAAATTAATGGATTTTTTCCGATGGATGTTGGCTCAAACTGGTCTTGCATACACATGGTTGCACAAAGTTGTCGGAAAATCTGATCGTACTGAACGTGGTGATGTAAAACACGTATGTCGGGACTATAAACGGGGCAGTAGGCAATAGCTTTCATCTCTTAATTTATTCTGAGCATGCGTGGCACTTTGTGCGTCGGATTTGCGTACACACGATCGGAATTTCCGACAACGGATTTTGTTGTTGGAAAATTTTATAGCAAGCTCTCAAACTTTGTGTGTCGGAAATTCCTAATGTGTGATGGAGCCTACACAAGGTCCTATCACACATTTTCCATCGAAAAATCCTATCGTGTGTACAGGGCATAAGAGTTTCTATGACAAATTTGAATGCTAGCCACCGGCAACCAACAAAAGACAACCAAATCGAGCAGGGAGAGGTTGTTCAGCAGGCACATAGGCTGAAGGCTGCAGAGAGTAAATGTAAACAATTGTCTACATCTTCCAGCCCAGGGCAGCTTGTGCAATCTGCACATACCATAGATTGTAATGCAACCGGTTTGAGTATTTCTAGATGCAACAGGAAATTATCTCCATCTGGAGTATGCGCTAATTTCAACAACTCATTGAAAGGTGGGAGCTCTTTTGAAAGTGCCCCTATATCTCATATGCAGAAGAAAAGTTGTGAATCAGGTTTTAGCCATTGAATATTCTCAGCCTAAAACCACACCGGTTGTTAAGAGACGCTTTAATACTTTACAAAAGATTAATGCTACATCTGTGGGTTATTCGGTCACATTGCTCAGTTTTGTTTGTCTTCTGGTGAAAAGATATTAAAACAGAATCAATATACAACAAAGAGGTGTGACATGGAAGTGTACTCACCACGCTGGGGTAAAGGGCCTAGGAGTGATAAATATGAAAATACGAAATCATACATCCCTTCCTCAACTATTAAGGCAGAGAATGAAGCTTTATGGTATGAGATTAGGCAAATAAAATGAGAACAGGATGCGTTTGTGAAAGAATTCCAATCCTTTAAAAGAAACGTTATTGAATCCTTTAATTGGAAAACTGGAGGGAGTAACTTGTCCATCGGGAACCAAACCAGTACACTAAAACCAGGGATGAAATACAAGATATAGGTTATGTTTTAGAGGTCTATGGCATTTTAGTTTCACTAGGTCAAAGTGGGAATGTCATTGACCATTTACCAATGTACACATAAGAATGTTGTATGGTTTGCTTTAAATAGGTTAAAGAAAAAAAGAGAGGGGGGTAGAGTAATAACTGTTGTCTACAAGTTATCTTTTTTCAGGTTAAGTGAGTTTCTGAAAGTATATTTTCATATAAAGCAGCTGTATGTGGATAGCTGTACATATGCGTAAATACTCACGCCTAACAGAAGGTAAAGTATAATATTCCATTGTTTTTTTTTCTCTTTCTTTTGTATTCTCCCAGTGGCCAGAAATGCCTAACAATTCATTTGCAATTACCAAAGCTCTCTCTATCCAGAATGTATGGGATTCAATCTAAATGAATGTGTGTGTCTGAGTGATGTAATGGATGTATGAATTGTCTATGTGTAAACAAAGATTATTTTTTTTAGGGGTGTGTACACACCATTGTTGGATGGCCATCAATAAGAAATGTGATTACATTAATGCGCATGCTTTGTATTTTTGTTTCCGTTTGTAATGAGCTCAGTACTGCTACCAGTTTACATTTATACCTTTTTTTTTTTACAAGTTTAAGTTTATTCTCAAATAAATGAACCTGTGCATAGATATGAAATCTCAATCCCTATAACTGAGAAACTCTAGGGATTTTGTTGTTTCTTTTTCTTTTTTCCTTTCCTGGGGCTTGGAGTGAATTTCATTCACTCTGACACTGGGAAAGTAAATGATAATACATTATTTTGCAACTTATGGCATCTTATGGATTCAGTATGTGTTGTTTTTTGTTTTTCCTTCCAAATTGACTCATGTCCTGTTAATATGTGTGAAGGTTTTAGGTCTACATGTTGTCTTCTTAAACTTTAAGTACTTACAAACCCACCAAGTTTTCCTATAACTTTTTGTTTGTCAGAGTACAGATATGTGGGTGTGTCTGTGTATTTTTGACTGTACTTACTGTTGATGGACTCATTATCTCTGCTGGAAGGTGGTTCCAAGCATCCACAACTAGTGTAGTCATTGGAAACCTCCCAGAGAGGTAGAGTGAGGTGTTATTAATGGTTTTTGAGTTTTGTATTTTAGGGTAAATACACAAACATGGATGGATAATCCAAAGCGGACCCAGACTGGGCAAATTACTTTGAAGCACAGAGGACCTTAAAGCATAGTTTTTATGTTTGTTTTAAGGAGAAAACTTGAAAGGAATTAATTGCAGTCAGGCCTAACTAAATTCTAAAATATATATATATATTTTTTTGGTGGTCTGTTTCATTAAACAGAGTTTCTGTCCTCTCTCTAATGCAACTTCTTGTGGCCTGCTTGACTTGCAAATTGGTCTTCACCGAGAATCAATTAATATGTTAATCACTACCGAGAGAGGGCGTTGATTAGCTGCAATGTTGGAAGGCAGTTTCATTTTTTTTTTTGTTTAACAAAATACAGATTCAATGCTCTTTAACAATTTAAAGAGAAAGGGGTATCACAAATCTCAGTTTGAGGCAGCATTAAATATGTGCCTTTTTTCTTTTAATGTTAACTATTTTTCTTTCATTCCGATATCAGCTTTATTTTTTGGTGATTCTTGAGTTTGGTTTCACTATGGTGAAATAAAAAAAAAAGAGCGGAGTATGGAGAACATTTAAAACAGTTAAAAATGTTGATATAGAATATTAAAGCTTTCCTATAGCATATTGGGGATTGGGCCAGGTTCCAACAGTTCTGTTTCGTTTTTTTTCTCTTTCGACATTGGATAATTGTTTTATATAACTTTATGTCATTGTAGCTATTACCAACTATGACAGTGATGGCGAACCTTGGCACCCCAGATGTTTTGGAACTACATTTCCCATGATGCTTATTCACTCTGCAGTGTAGTTGAGCTCCATGGGAAATGAAGTTCCAAAACATCTGGGGTGCCAAGGTTCACCATTACTTAACTATGACAATAGTAACAGTAACACCAGCAACAGTCATGTGACTTTTCTTTGTATATTTGACACACAATCCTCTTTACAGTCCTAATATGTGGCAGTCATCATATGTGGTCATTGGTCAATTTTTTTTTTGTTGGTCAGTTTTCTTTTTTGTGCCATAACTAAGTTCAAAGAGCATTGCTTGAATATCATATAGATATACTGGGACTTGTGAGACTCATAGTGATTAGCAAATAGCAGGGAGTATAGTACAATTGTACTTAAGAGTAATTTAGTTTGATTGTCCCTGAAGCCACAAGAAACTGGTGACGTCACACTTATCCGTATTCTGAAATCAAGTTATTTTTGTCTGCTTAGTTGACACTTCCTAATCTGCACTGAGACCTCTTAAAGTTATGATCTCTTCCATAGCCTGCTAAAGGCAGGACTTGTACAGTAACTACACATGGTAGCCAAGGACGGAGCTATATGCACAAATGTTTGGCAACAGCCAAGGTTTTAGCCCATCAGGGTTGATATAACTGAACACAGTTTCAGTAAAAGGAGTTAGTGGTGAGTTGCAATGGCAACAAGATCCCCCTGGACACTTGAAGAGTCATACACACACAGTGGTATTCAGCAGAAGGCAGGACAGAGTTACTTGCAGGCATATGACAATGGAGGAAGAAAGATGGGGGATGAAAATCAGACAACCTGGCTGCAGAGCGTAACCATTCAAATTGTTACACGTGTCACTGGGAAAGAGTCTCAGTATTATGTCGCAGTATATCTATAACAATTCTAATCAAATGTCCTTAATACTCAGAATGATAAGATAAGCATTCATTTGAAGGCATATGTCTTAAAAGTACCCGTGTTTTTCTTTCTCTACCTTTGTCCACATTAATAAAGTATAATCTAAGAAAGCCAGGAAAGCTGTTCCAAAGGCCATTACTGTATGTTCTTTTTTGTTCTTGTTTTTTTTGGTGTTTTGTCTCTTATGATTTTTATTATGGACTTATTACATCCAGAACAAGTGATGACTACCGATACTGAGATCCAGAAATGTGGACTGTAGAGATGGAGAATTTAAACGTTTTTTTTCTCAAAGAGTTTTTTTTTGTTTCAGAAGGCAAAGCCAAAAGTTCCAAATATTAAAGGAGATTACACATAAACCATTATTTTAGGTGTGGCCGAGTTTCATATTCTCAACTGGCCACAAGGGGCCATCTGTTGCCTTATGAGTTTATGTGAAATCTCCATTAATAGCTGTAAAATATTGTAATTATGAATATATTTCAGTTGGCTTTGTATCTATGTAACATAGCTTCCCAGAAGTCTATGTTAGACAGACAAGTCGGTGCCTAGGCTTGCCTATCAAACAATGGGACCCAAACCTCATTGTTCTACACATACTCACTTCAAAGGATCCCATGTTTGAATATGCAATGAGGGGCCGTGGCCAGTCCGTCATGTATACTTCTTTTCCCTGAAAATGTAATCTACTTACAAGGTTAAGTTTCCTGCTCAAAATAGTCTGGGACAAGGAATTGCATTAAAGGGGTCTGACTTATGCAAAGTATAGGGATTGGAGATGTAGCCAGTCCTGGTGGAACCCAAATGGAACCTTTGTGGGTCATAGCCTGGCAACTATTGGAACTAAATATGTTTAAATTATGTCTTTTCTGTCCTACTGTTTGTAGATTAAGGTTTTAAGGAATATACTCTGTATTCCTTCATGTAATCCATGATTTTTATCCTTTTCCTGTGCAATTAGATAGATTGCTGTGTATTAGTCTAGGCCTACTTTACTACATACCAATACATTTTTGTTATCGTGTTAAAGCTTTCACTCATGGTCAAAGAACTCTCATTTAACCCAAATCATGTCTGAGGGATATTAAATCTCAAATATAGTAAATGGGTAACAATGGTCTGGGGCTGCATGAGTGCTGCCGGCACTGGGGAGCTACAGTTCTTTGAAGGAACCATGAATGCCTATATGTACTGTGACATACTGAAGCAGAGCATGATCCCCTCCCTTCTGAGACTGGGCCGCAGGGCAATATTCCAACATGATAATGACCCCAAACACACCTCCAAGACAACTACTGCCTTGCTAAAGACGCTGAGGGTAAAGGTGATGGACTGCAGGTTGGGTTTCCATAGCAACGGCAGTGTCAGAGGAAGTTGCTGCCCCTTAGCTATGCAAACCTCTCCTTCATTCCTCCTCCTCCAGGAGCCAGGAAGTATATCTGCATGTACAAGGAATATTATTCCAGAAATACAGAAATCTGCTGCAAAAAGTGCAAGTCACAGTGCTCACGCATGTTACCAGCATCATAGTGCTTACATGTGTTGCCACCCATTTAATTATTTACCACATTTGAATGTAATGTTCACATCACAAAGCTAAAATGTGAATTGAATCGACTCATCACATCACAGTGCCCCCACAGTGACACCATAACATAAAAACTGCACCCATTACCCCATCACATAAAATAATCCCCCCCAAAAACAATAACATAACTCTGTATCAAAATTTGTCCAATAACAACAAAGTGCATCCATCAGATCACAGTACCCCATCATATTGCAATGCCCCCTACAGTGCCAAAATAACATCACTGTGCCACACAGTGCCCCATTACACCACAATGCCCGCACAGTGCCCCAATCACATTGCCCCATCACACTGCTCTCATTACATTGCCCCCATCAGATTGCCCCATCACACTGCACTCATCACGGTGCTCCCATGACATTGCCCCGTCACACTGCCCCGTCACACTGCCCCATCACGCTGCCCCCATCACATTGCCCCATAACACTGCTCTCATCACACTGCTCTCATCACATTGCCTTGTCACACTGCCCCGTCATACTGCCTCTTCACATTGCTCCACCACACTGCTTTCATCACATTGCCCCCATCACATTGCCCCATCACATTGCCCCATCACACTGCTCTCATCACACTGCTCTCATCATATTGCCTTGTCACACTGCCCCATCACATTGCCCCATCACACTGCTTTCATCACACTGCCCCCGTCACATTGCCCCATCACACTGCTCTCATCACATTGCCCCGTCACACTGCCCCGTCACACTGCCCCCATAACACTGCTCTCATCACACTGCCCCATCACACTGCCCTCATGAGATGTTACGGTAGCCGCGCTCCTTCGTCAAGCTCTGACGGGCTACCGTGACATCGTAGCCCGTACGTTCAGGAAATGCGTCACTTTCCAGTGACGTCACAAACCCGGGCCTGACTTCCATCTACGTTCCTGGCCTCGCTTTGAATCTCATCACCACCGCGGCCGGCTTCAGCGGTGTATAGCAAGCCACACGCTCGGCAAGCCAGCAGAGGTTATCATGACTGACCTGACGGACTATGATGGATCATCTCCTCAATCTATTACATGCTGTTTTTTAATCATCCAAATGTGAGTTGTTTGCACATTGCCTTTTAATAAATTTGTTGTATACTACACCCAGAGGCGCCTTTCCCCTTGTGTTTTTCCTCATTACATTACCCCCTCTGAGATCGCCCCAATCACACTGCTCTCATCACATTGCACCCTGAGATCACCCCATCACACTGCTCCCATGAGATTGCCCCATCACATTGCCCCATTACACTGCTCTCATCACATTGCCCCATCACACTGCTCTCATCACATTGCCCCATCACACTGCTCTCATCACATTGCTCCCATGACATTGCCCCGTCACATTGTCCCATCACACTGCCCCCGTCATATTGTCCCCATCACGCTACCCCATCACATTGCCCCATCAGACTGCTCTCACAACACTGCTCTCATCACATTGCCCCATCACATTGCGCTCATCACATTTCCCCGTCACACTGCCCCCCTCACATTGTCCCAACACACTGCCCCGTCACACTACCGACGTCACATTGCCCCCATCACACTGCCCCGGCACACTGCCCCAGCACAGTGCCCCAGCACATTGCCCCATCAGACTGCCCCATCACACTGCTCCCATCACACTGCTCTCATCACGCTGCCTCCATCACACTGCATATATCACATTGCCCCATCACTCTACCCCATCACATTGCCCCATCACTCTAACCCGTCACATTGCCCCATCACATTGCTCTGTCACACTGCTCTCATCACATTGCCCCATCACGCTGCCCCATCACATTGCTCTCATCACAAGGCTCTCATCACATTACCCCCATCACGCTGCCCCCATCACATTGCCCCATCACACTGCCCCGTGACATTGACCCCCTCACATTGCTCCATCACACTGCCCCATCACACTGCTCTTATCAAACTGGCTCATCACATTGCCCCATCACGCTGCCCCATCACACTGCTTTCATCAAATTGCCTCCATGAGATTACCCCATCACACTGCTTTCATCACATTGCCCCATCATGCTGCCTCCATTACACTGCTCTCATCACATTGCCCCATCACACTGCCCCCATCACACTGCTCTCATCACATTGCCCCATCACTCTACCCCCGTCACATTGCCCCATCACTCTACCTCCATCACATTGCCCCCTCACACTGCTCCCGTCAAATTGCCCCCCTCACATTGCCTCGTCACATTGCTCTCATCGCATTACCCCATAACACTGCCCCTTTACACTGCCCCCATGAGATTGCCCCAGCACACTGCTCCCATCACACTGCTCTTATTATAACACTGCCCCATCACACTGCCTCATCACATTGCTCTCATCACATTGCCCCCATCATGCTGCCCCATCATGCTGCCCCATCACATTGCTCTCATCAAATTGCCCCCATGAGATTACCCCATCACACTGCTTTCATCACATTGCCCCATCATGCTGCCTCCATCACATTGCTCCCATTACACTGCTCTCATCACATTACCCCATCCCGCTGCCCCATCACATTGCCCCATCACGCTGCCCCCAACACATTGCTCTCATCACACTGCTCTCATCACATTACGCCCATCACGCTGCCCCATCACATTGCCCCATCACACTGCCCCCATGACATTCCCCCCTCTCATTGCCCCCACACACTGCTCTCATCACATTGCCCCCATCAGATTGCCCCATCATACTGCTCTCATCAAATTACCCCATCACATTGCCCTGTCACACTGCCCTCATGAGATTACCCCATCACACTGCTTTCATCACACTGCCCCATCATGCTTCCCCATCACATTGCTCCCATTACACTGCTCTCATCACATTGCCCCCATCATGCTGCCCCCATCACATTGCCCCATCACGCATTACCCCATCATGCTGCCCCATCACACTCCCCCGTCACATTGCCCCCACCACACTGCTCTCATCGCATTGCCCCATCACACTGCCCCATGAGATTGCCCCATCACACTGCCCTCATAAGATTGCCCCATGAGATTGCACCATCACACTGTCCCGCCACACTGCCCCATGTCACACTGCCCCACATCACATTGCCCCCGTCACACTGCCCCTGTCACACTGCCCCATCACACTGCTCTCATCACATTTCCCCATCACACTGCTCTCATCACATTGCCCCATCACACTGCTCTTATCACATTGCCCCCATCATGCTGCCTCCATCACATTGCTTCCATTACACTGCTCTCATCACATTGCCCCATCACACTGCTCTCATCACACTGCTCTCATCACATTACCCCATCACGCTGCCCCCATCACATTGCCCCATCACACTGCCCCCATGACATTGCCCCATCACACTGCTCTCATCACATTGCCCCATCAGATTGCCCCATCATACTGCGCTCATCAAATTACCCCCATCACATTGCCCTGTCACACTGCCCCATCACATTGCTCCCATCACACTGCTTTCATCACACTGCCCCATCATGCTTCCCCCATCACATTGCTCCCATTACACTGCTCTCATCACATTGCCCCCATTATGCTGTCCCCATCACATTGCCCCATCACGCATTACCCCCATCATGCTGCCCCATCACACTCCCCCCATCACATTACCCCCCACCACACTGCTCTCATCGCATTGTCCCATCACACTGCCCCCATGAGATTGCCCCATCACACTGCCCTCATGAGATTGCCCCATGAGATTGCACCATCACACTGTCCCGTCACACTGCCCCACGTCACATTGCCCCTGTCACACTGCTCTTATCACATTGCCCCACGTCACATTGCCCCTGTCACACTGCTCTTATCACATTGCCCCATCACACTGCTCTTATCACATTGCCCCCATCATGCTGCCTCCATCACATTGCTCCCATTACACTGCTCTCATCACATTGCCCCCCATTACACTGCTCTCATCACATTGCCCCATCACATTGCCCCATCACACTGCTCTCATTACATTGCCCCATTACACTGCTCTTATCACATTGCCCCCATTACACTGCTCTCATCACATTGCCCCCCATTACACTGCTCTCATCACATTGCCCCATCACACTGCTTTCATTACATTGCCCCATTACACTGCTCTCATCACATTGCCCCATTAAACTGCTCTCATCACATTGCCCCATCACACTGCTCTCATTACATTGCCCCCTCTGAGATCACCCCAATCACACTGCTCTCATCACATTGCCCTCCGAGATCACCCCCATTACACTGCTCCCATGAGATTGCCCCATCACATTGCCCCATCACACTGCTATCATCACATTGCCCCATCACACTGCTCTCATCACATTGCTCCCATGACATTGCCCCATCACACTTTCCCATCACACTGCCCCGTCACATTGCCCCATCACACTGCCCCCATCATACTGTCCCCATCACGCTACCCCATCACATTGCCCCATCACATTTCCCCATCAGACTGCTCTCATCACATTGCCCCGTCACATTGCTCCATCACACTGCTCTTATCACACTGCCTCATCACATTGCCCCCATCACATTGCCCCATCACACTGCTCTCATCAAATTGCCTCCATGAGATTACCCCATCACACTGCTTTCATCACATTGCCCCATCATGGTGCCTCCATCACATTGCTCCCATTATAATGCTCTCATCACATTGCCCCCATCACACTGCCCCATCACATTGCTCTCATCACATTACCCTCATCATGCTGCCCCCGTCACATTGCCCCCATCACACTGCTCCCATCACACTGCTACCATCACACTGCTCTCATCACATTGCCCCATCACTCTACCCTGTCACATTGCCCCATCACTCTACCCCATCATATTGCCCCATCACACTGCCCCATCACACTGCCCCAGTCACATTGCCCCATCACACTGCCCCATCACATTGCCCCCTCACATTGCCCCGTCACACTGCTCTCAGCGCATTACCCCATAACACTGCCCCTTCACACTGCACAATGAGATTGCACCTATCACACTGCCCCATGAGATTGCACCATCACACTGCCCTGTCACATTGCCCCGTCACACTGCCCCATCACACTGCTCTTATCGCATTGCCCCATCACACTGCCCCAGCACACTGCTCCCATCACACTGCTCTTATAACACTGCCCCATCACATTGCTTTATCACATTGCTCTCATTACATTGCCCCCATCATGCTGCCCCATCACATTACCCTATCACGCTGCCCCATCACATTGCCCCGTGACATTTCCCCCCTTACATTGCTCCATCACACTGCCCCATCACACTGCTCTTATCACACTGCCCCCATCATGCTACCCCATCACACTGCTCTCATCAAATTGCCCTCATGAGATTACCCCCATCACACTGCTTTCATCTCATTGCCTCATGCTGCCTCCATCACATTTCTCCCATTACACTGCTCCCATCACATTACCCCATCACGCTGCCCCATCACATTGCCCCATCACGCTGCCCCCATCATATTGCTTTCATCACACTGCTCTCATCACATTACCCCCATCATGCTGCCCCCATCACATTGCCCCCATCACATTGCCCCATCACACTGCCCCATGACATTGCTCCCCTCACATTGCCCCATCACACTGCTCTCATCACATTGCCCCCATCAGATTGCCCCATCATACTGCTCTCATCAAATTACCCCCATCACATTGCCCTGTCACACTACCCCGTCACATTGCCCCCATCACACTGCTCTCATCACACTGCCCCATCACACTGCCCTCATGAGATTACCCCAATACACTGCTTTTATCACACTGCCCCGTCACGCTTCCCCCATCACATTGCTCCCATTATACTGCTCTCATCACATTGCCCCCATCACACTGCCCCATAACATTGCCCCCATCAAGCTGCCTCCATCACACTACCCCATCACATTGCGCTCATCACATTACCCCATCATGCTGCCCCATCACATTGCCCCATCACACTGCTCTTATCGCATTGCCCCATCACACTGCCCCTTCACACTGCCCCCATGAGATTGCCCCATCACACTGCCCTCATGAGATTGCCCCATGAGATTGCACCATCACACTGTCCCGTCACACTGCCCCACGTCACATTGTCCCCGTCACACTGCCCCCTCACATTTACCCGTCACACTGCTCTCATTACATTGCCCCCATCACATTGCTCTTATCACTTTGCCCCCATCATGCTGCCTCCATCACATTGCTCCCATTACACTGCTCTCATCACATTGCTCTCATCACACTGCTCTCATCACATTGCTCCATCAAATTGCTCTCATCACATTACCCCCATCACGCTGCCCCCATCACATTGCCCCCATCACACTGCCCCCTCACATTGCCCATCACACTGCTCATCACACTGCTCTCATCAAATTGCCCCCATGAGATTTCCCCATCACACTGCTCTCATCACATTGCTCTCCTCACATTGCCCCCATCATGCTGCCTCCATCACATTGCTCCCATTACACTGCTCTCAACACACTGCTCTCATCACATTGCCCCATCACGCTGCCCCCATCACACTGCTCTCATCACATTACCCCATCACGCTGCCCCCATCACAGTGCCCCCATCATGCTGTCCCATAACATTGCTCTCATCACACTGCTCTCATCGCAGTGCCCCATCACACTGCCCCATCATACTGCTCTCATCAAATTGCCCCCATGAGATTACCCCATCACACTTCTTTCATCACACTGCCCCATCACGTTGCCCCCATCACATTGCTCCCATTACACTGCTCTCATCACATTGCTCTCATCACATTGCCCCATCACACTGCCCCAATCACATTGCCCCATCACGCTGCCCCCATTACATTGCCCTCATCACACTGCTCTCATCACATTGCTCTCATCACACACTGTTCTCATCACATTACCCCATCACGCTGCCCCATCACATTGCCCCCCTCACATTGCCCCTTCAAACTGCTCTCATCACATTGCCCCATCACACTGCCCCCATGAGATTGCCCCATCACACTGCCCCCATGAGATTGCCCCATCACACTGCCCTCGTGAGACTGCACCATCACACTGTCCCGTCACACTGCCCCACGTCACATTGCCCCCATCGCACTGCTCTCATCGCATTGCCCCATCACACTGCCCCTTCACACTGCCCCCATGAGATTGCCCCATACACTGCCCTCATGAGATTGCCCATGAGATTGCACCATCACACTGCCCCACATTACATTGCCCCACGTCACATTGCCCCCGTCACATTGCCCCCATCACACTGCTTTCGATTACATTGCCCCTATCACATTGCCCCATCACACTGCTCTTATCACATTGCCCCCATGAGTTTGACCCATCACACTTCTCCCATCACACTGCTCCCATCACACTGCCCCATGAGATTGCACCATTACACTGCCCCGTCACATTGCCCCATCACACTGCTTTCATCACATTGCCCCATCACACTGCCCCAGCACACTGCCTCCATCACACTGCTCCCATCATACTGCTCCCATCACACTGCCTCATGACACTGCCCCATCACACTGCTCCCATCACGCTGCCCCATCACACTGCTCTCATCACACTGCTCTCATCACACTGCCCCCATCACACTGCTCTCATCAAATTGCCCCCATGAGATTACCCCCATCACACTGCTTTCATCCCACTGCCCCATCACATTGCTCCCTTTACACTGCTCTCATCACACTGCCCCCATCACATTGCTCTCATCACATTACCCCGTCACACTGCCCGTCACACTGCCCCATCACATTGTCCCCCTCACATTGCCCCATCACACTGCTCTCATCGCATTGCCCCTTCACACTGCCTCATCACACTGCCCTCATGAGATTGCCCATGAGATTGCACCATCACACTGCCCCACGTCACATTGTCCCCCTCACATTGCCCCGTCACACTACTCTCATCGCATTGCTCCATCACACAGCTCCCTTCACACTGCCCCATGAGATTGTCCCATCACACTGCCCCTATGAGATTGCCCCTATGAGATTGCACCATCACACTGCCCCATGTCACATTGCCCCGTCACACTGCTCTTGCCGCATTGTCCTATCACACTGCCCCCATGAGATTGCCCCATCACACTACCCCCATGAGATTTCACCATCACACTGCCCCGTCACATTGCACCCATCACACTGCCCCATGTCACATTGCCCCGTCACACTGCCCCTGTCACATTGCCTTGTCACACTGCTCTCATCACATTGCCTCATCACACTGCTCTTATCACATTGCCCCATGAGATTGTCCCCATCACACTGCTCCCATCACTCTGCCCCAGCACACTGCCCTCATCACACTGCCCCATTACACTGCCCCATCACACTGCTCCCATAACACTGCTCCCATAACACTGCTCCCATCACACTGCCCCCATCACACTGCTTGCATCATACTGCTCCCATCACACTGCTCCCATCACACTGCATCACACTGTCCCATCACACTGCTCCCACTGTCCCATCACACTACTCCCATCACACTTCCCCCACACTGCCCCATCACACTGCTCCCATCACACTGCCCCATCACACTGTTCCCCATCACACTGTTCCCCATCACACTGTTCCCATCACACTGCTCCATCACACTGCCCCATCACACTGCTCCCATCACACTGCCCCATCACACTGCTCCCATCACACTGCCCCATCACACTGCTCCCATCACACTGCTCCCATCACACTGCTCTTATCACATTGCCCCATCACATTGCCCTTATCACATTGCCCCCATGAGATTGCCCCATCACACTGCTCCCATCACACTGCCCCAGCACACTGCCCCTATCACACTGCTCCCATCACACTGCCCCCATGAGATTGCCCCCATGAAATTGCACCATCACACTGCTCTGTCATACTGCCCCATCACACTGTTCTCATCACATTGCCCCATCACATTGCCCCATCACACTGCCCCATCACACTGCCTCCATCACACTGCCCCCATCACACTGCTCCCATCACACTGCCCCCATGAGATTGCCCCCATGAAATTGCACCATCACACTGCTCTGTCATACTGCCCCATCACACTGTTCTCATCACATTGCCCCATCACACTGCCCCATCACACTGCCTCCATCACACTGCCCCCATCACACTGCCCCATCACACTGCCCCATCACACTGCTCTTATCACACTGCCCCATCACACTGCTCTCATCACATTGCCCCATCAGATTGCCTCATCACACTGCTCTCATCAAATTGCCCTCATGATATTACCCCATCACACTGCTTTCCTCACACTGCCCCCATAACGCTGCCCCATCACATTACTCCCTTTAAACTGCTCTCATCACATTGCTCTCATCACACTGCTCTGTCACACTGCCCCATCACACTGCTCTCATCACATTGCCCCATCACATTGCCCCATCACACTGCCTCCATCACACTGCCCCATCACACTGCTCTTATCACACTGCCCCATCACACTGCTCTCATCACATTGCCCCATCAGATTGCCTCATCACACTGCTCTTATCAAATTGCCCTCATGAGATTACCCCCATCACACTGCTTTCCTCACACTGCCCCCATAACGCTGCCCCATCACATTACTCCCTTTAAACTGCTCTCATCACATTGCTCTCATCACGCTGTCCCAATCACATTGCTCTTATCACACTGCTCTCATCACATTACCCCATCACACTGCCCCATCACATTGCCCCATCACACTGCCCCATCATAATATCCCCCTCACATTGCCCCGTCACACTGCTCTCATCGCATTGCCCCTTCACACTGCCCCCCATGAGATTGCCCCCATCACACTGCCCTCGTGAGATTGGCCATGACATTGCACCATGACATTGCCCTACGTCACATTGTCCCCCTTACATTGCCCACATCACATTCATACTGCCCCTATGAGATTGCCCCTATGAGATTGCACCATCACACTGCTCTCGCCGCATTGTCCCATCACATTGCCCCTTTCACTCTGCCCCCATGAAATTTCACCATCACACTGCCCTGTCACATTGCCCCATCACACTGCCCCATCATATTGCCCCAGTCACATTGCCCCAATCACACTGCTCTCGTCAAATTGCCCCATCACACTGCTCTTATCACATTGCCCCATGAGATTGCCCCATCACACTGCTCCAATCACACTGCTCCCATCACATTGCCCCATCACACTGCTCGCATAACACGGCTCCCATCACACTGCCCCCATCACACTGCCCCATTACACTGCCACCATCACACTGCCACCATCACACTGCCCCATCAAACTGCTTCCATCACACTGCTCCCATCACACTGCCCCATCACACTGCTCCCATCACACTGCCCCATCAGACTGCCCCATCACACTGCTCGCATTACACTTCCCCAATAACATTGCCCCCATCACACTGTCCCCATCACATTGCCCTTATCATTCTGCTCTTTTATACATGCTGTGGCTGGGCTGTGCTGTCCCCCTGGCTCTGCAAACAGAGCTGAGATGCTTACCATCCTCAGTTGGTATTTAGTGATGCTGCTCTGCTTGTTACCCACATGGATCCACCGCCGCCGATCACTCGGCATCGAAAGCTATAACAATGGCAACAAAAGCCTGGTTACCCTTTTTAAAAATGGCGCTGGCCGCTGCCTTGCATTGCGTCATTTCTGGTTTTAAAATAATGCAATGCTATGGCCAGGCCATGCCCATTGCCTCCTGGGATTGATGACACACATCTCCCAGGAGGCATTGCAAACCGGAAATGACGCGCAGGGCCACGGCCAGGGAGGAGGAAGTGAAAAATGCATACAGAAAAAAATAGTAACTGCCAATTGGTTTAGAGTGCACAGATTAGTGAGGGATGCTGAGGAGTCAAAAATGTGGGTGGAACTCTGCTTTAATGGCTGTGTGTTGAGTTATTTTGAGGGGACAGGAAATTTACACTGTTATGCAAGTTGAACACTCACTACTTTACATTGTAGCAAAGTGTTATTTCTTCAGTGTTGTCACATGAAACGATATAATAAAATATTTTCAAAAATGTGAGGGGTGTACTTACTTTTGTGAGATACTGTGTGTATATATATATATATATATATATATATATATATTGGCTAAGCCTATTTTTGAAATTTGGTGTTTACAAGTTAAAATCCGTATTTTTTGCTAGAAAATTATTTAGAGTTCCCAAACATTATATATATTTTTTTAGCAGAGAATCTAGAGAATAAAATGGAGATTGTTGCAATAGTTTATATCACATGGTATTTGTGCAGCAGTGTTTTAAACGCAAATTTTTGGAAAAGGGACACTTTCATGAATTTTAAAAAATCCAAACAGTAAAAGTTACCCCAATTTTTTTGTATAATGTGAAAGATGATGTTACGCCGAGTAAATAGATACCAAACATGTCACCCTTTATAATTGCACGCACTCGTGGAATGGCGACAAACTACGGTACCTATGAATTTCCATAGGTGACGCTTTAAATTTTTTTTACGGTTACCAGGTTTGAGTTACAGAGGAGGTCTAGGGCTAGAATTATTGCTCTTGCTCTGATGATCGCGGCGATACCTCACATGTGTGATTTGAACACCGTTTACATATGCGGGAGCGACTTCCGTATGCGTTTTCTTTGCTGCGCAAGCTCGCGGGGACGGGGGCACTTTAAAAAAAAAAATTTTAATTTATTTTATTTATTTTTATACTTTATAAATTGTGTTTAAAATGTTTTTTTTTTTTTTTTACTTTTATTGCTGTCACAAGGAATGTAAACATCCCTTGTGACAGTAATAGGTGGTGACAGGTACTCTTTATGGAGGGATCGGGGGTCTAAAAGACCCCCGATCCCTCCTTTGCACTTCAAAGTATTCAGATCGCCGAAAACAGCGATTTTGAATACTGTATTTTTTTTTAAAAACCGGCGCCATTGGCAGCCGAGTAAATGGGAAGTGACGTCATGACGTCACTTCCGCGTTTACAATGAGAAGGCTGGAACGAAGCCTCCCACAGCTTTGTTCCAGCCCGCCCACAGCCGCCGGAGGCAGCCAATTGGACACCGGGCTTCCCGATCGCACGGGAGGCCCGGTAAGAGCAGCGGGAGGCGGTGGGAGGGGGGGATGTCCCCTCCCGCTCCTCCGGTATAAAAGCCGAGCTGCTTTTAGCTGCATCGGTTGTTATACTCGGGTAGATAATCGCCCGCTGTAAACAACGGTACTGGGATGATGCCTGCAGCTGCAGGCATCATCCCGGTATAACCCCAGAAAGCCGAGTACGCATATCTGTGTACGGTCGGCGGGAAGGGGATATATATATCTATATATATATATAGATATATATATATCTATATATATATATATATAGATATATATACACACACACATTTCAGTGTGGTTGTACAGTGTGTCTGACTAGTGCAGATCAGCCTGGGGTTCTCGGTCACCCTGTACCCCTAATAGACACAGGGTTACTTACACATAGGAGGGGGCGAGGGAGCTGAACAAGGAGATTCCAGTGCTCTCCAAGGGATTCTGGGTTCCACAAGCCCCCCACCCAAAGTGACTCCTGTCACAGAGGTGAGTGAGGAAACACTGAACATGGCATAAGAGACATCAATAAAAAATGGCAGAACAATCTATCCCCCCCCAAGAAAGTTTGGTACAGAGCTGAGATTTTCATTGATCTCATTTATATGTATCCTAAAGGTATTTCTGGGAAGTGAGTTATCAGTTATGTCTGTCAGAAGTTGAAATTTTAACTTTGGCTGTAGCAATACCAACTTCAGTTAAAAAGTACTATATGATAATGGCTATATGCGCTTTTATTTTGACAAAAAGTGAACCAAACGGGCCGTAAGCAGGGGGAGAGTCTGTTGAATGGTCCACTTGGCTCCAAGAATAGGCTGTGCAAAAAAAAAACAACCAACAACGTTTTTTGACGTTTTTACAGCAGCTGTTTTTGCAGCTGTTTTTGGCTTTGACGTTTTTTTCTACAGTCATTAAACTCTCCATCATGTTATCCTATGTGTCCATGCATATATAGGCTGTTATCAGCAGTTTTTGGCAGTGGCGTTTTTGAGCAGTAAAAAAAAAAACAAAACTAGTGGGTTCTGAAAGACGTTTTTCAGCTGAAAAAACGCGTTAACGCTGATAAACGCTATAAAACGTCGATAAACTCTCAAAAGCGTCACTCACCAGCGTTTAACGTTTTTGATCCATTGGAAAAAAAAAAAAATGCTAAAACGCTAATGCGGAAAAACGCTAAAAAACACTACTGCAAAAACATTTTAAAAAGTTGAAAAACTCACTGCAAAGCTACAGACGTTTTTATAAGGTTATTTTAACCTCCAGTGTGCATGAGGCCTTAGTGAGTCTCTGATATGTTTTGCAGTAATAAGATCGTCAGAGCAGTACATACAGTATCTCACAAAAGTGAGTACACCCCTCACATTTTTTGTAAATATTTTATATCTTTTCATGTGACAGCACTGAAGAAATGACACTATGCTACAATGTAAAGAGTGTACAGCTTGTTTAATAGTATAATTTTGCTGTCCCTTCAAAATAACTCAACAACACACAGCCATTAATGTTTAAACCGCTGGCAACAAAATTATATTATATTATTATTTAATTTCCTGGAATATTTTTTTTCTTGGATTTTTTCCTGTCTGTGTCCTACTTGGTAGATTCAAACTCTGTGTTGGTAAACATTGAGACAGGAAATGTGGAAAAAAATCTTCCCAAAAAAACACAACAAAAAATCAAAACCTAATGGGGGTTTAAACAAATTTTAAATTTTATCCAAAACAAACATAAAAAAGAGTTCTGATTAGAGATGCACATTAAAATAAACATCTGTTCAATGGATTTCCTACATTGGTCATGAAAAGTAGGTATCTATCTTTATGTACAGTATCTCTATTTCGGTGGAAAGATCATTCCGAAGCCACTATGAAATGTTTTTTTGAAATCCTTGTTCCTCAGACTGTAGATGAGAGGATTGAGGAGAGGAAGGATCACTGTGTAAAACACAGACACAACTTTGTCCCCAGAAGAGTTACGATAAGTACTTGGCCAAAAATAATTAAAAAAAATGGAGCCAAAATATACAAAGACCACTGTTAGGTGAGAGGTACAAGTAGAGAAAACTTTACTCCTATTACCCTTAGCTTGAATCTTAAGAACTGTTTTGAATATATAGGCATATGACAGGAAGGTCAACATGAGTGACCCAACTCCAAGGAAGCCACCCAAGAGAAGAATAAGCACTATGTTGAAGTAGATGTCACTGCAGGAGATCTTAAACAATTGTGGAAGGTCACAGAAGAAGCTTTCTATAATATCTGATCCACAAAATGTTAATTTTAGGGCATAAAGTGTGTGACTTAAAGAATGGATAACGCTGAGACACAACACAATGGACACCAACTGTGCACACACTTTCCAACACATGATCTGTGTGTAATGTAATGGCTTACAAATGGCGGTATATCGATCATAGGACATGGCAGTCAACAGAAAAGCCTCACAACTGGCAAAGAATATAAAGAAGAAGACTTGGGTTATACAGGCATTTATGGAAATTTTTCTTCTGTTGGCGTGAAGGTCAAATAATATGCGTGGGACGGTTAATGAGGAGTAAGAGAGGTCCAAACCAGCCAGGTTCCCAATGAAGAAATACATAGGTACATGGAGGTGAGAGTTAGTGACTATGAGGAAAATGATCAGCAAATTCCAGAATATTGTAAATAGGTAGATGAGAAGGAAGAAGAGAAACAGAGGGAGCTGAAGAGCTGGAAGGTCAGACAATCCAGAGAGAAATAATTCATTCAGTAATGTCCAATTTCCCATTCCAATATATTTCCTTGTGTTTAAAATAGGAGAAAAGTTACTCTTATCTATGTTTCAGCTGTTAATCATCCAAAACACTACAAAATCAAGCCTTACATTTAGATTTTTTTTTTTTTAAAACAATCGAAACCTACAAATAAAGTATAAGTCACGCTATCCTGTGTCTTAAAGGAAGACTTAACTTATGACAATCTAAAACATGAAGTGAGAAATTCTGCCGGAAAAGTTAAGATGTTGACTGAAGTTGACTGAAATTGGTTTCTTGTTACTATCATCAATGTTTAATGTTATAAAACTTCCATCATTCATGAGACAGGGAAAAGTCACTTATTCCTGCCACATCAGAAAAAAACGAAATTTGGACTTTGGCCTTACCTGAAAAAAAATGATGATTGCATTTTTTGCCATAGTCCTGCCTTTATTAGAAGAGTGAAATACAATAATTTCTATAGATGAAAAAAATCAGCCTGGTAGATTGTTGTATTTTCTTCTTTGCCATAAAGTGAGACCTCACTACAGGAAATTCAGGTAAAGGCCCTCATTTATCAATATTAATAGCATGAAGTTACCTTACAGTCATACTAAAGTCTTGTTTTTTTCATTTAAAAATAACAAGCTGCTGTCTCAGCCAATGAGAAGGGAGAGTCCCGGACAGCCGAGCCTCTAGTGCAACGTCGCTGAATCCGAGGGAGGTCAGGTAAGTGTTAGGGGGGCTGGGGAGGGGTGCTGCACATAGAAGGTTTTTGATCTTAATGCATAGAATGCTTTAAGATACAAAAAAAAAAAAACCTTCTGTCTTTACAACCACTTTAAGGTAGATCTAATCACTAAAATCTCATATACGCTGGAACTTGGCAAGGTCATCTCATATGTTGTTTAAATCTGTTGTAGCTCTCATTAAAGTACAGTAGAACCTCGGATTGCGAGTAACGCGGTTAACGAGCGTTTCGCAACACGAGCTATTTAAAAAAAAAATCCTGACTCGATTTGCGAGCGTTGACTCCTAAGACAAGCAGGATTCAAGTCGCTGGGGTGTGCAGTACCGCATTTGGCCAGAGGTGACTCCATTCCCGAGTGTCTGAGCATCTGAGTGTCTCCAGCACCCCCGCGCCTCTGGCTACATGCGGCACTGCATACACCGGTGCCCACCGCACCTCTGGCCACATACAGTACTGCATACACCAGTAGTCACTGTGGAACAAATTAGCTGAGTTTCCATTGATTCCTATGGGGAAACCCGCTTTGATATACGAGTGCTTTGGATTACAAGCATGCTTCTGGAATGGATTATGCTCGTAATCCAAGGTACTACTGTATAACTAAGGCTGGCCATACTCTATACAATTGTTGTTCTATACAATTCTTGTTCAATTTTCTTTAGATTTACCTTCAACTATGTAGTGCAAGGGCCTGCCTGACTGCGTACACATTAAAAGTGTTTAGGTTTGACCTCATATTATATGGTTTTGGTAAATCGAAAGGAAAATTGAATTAAAAAAAATTGTATAATGTATGGCCAGTTCAAACTTTTTTTTTTCTTCATTTAGGATAGCATAAGAAAGGGTGAAATCCCTGTTAGTTTTTCTGTCATATGTGTCACGCTGGGAAATTTCCCTTTAGCATTCTGTTCTGTAGACACAACAGGAGGTCAATAGCAAGCTCTCCAAAGTAAAGACAAAGACAAATCCCCTCTCAGACAAGTGTCCCCTTTGGAAGATTTCCCCTCTACTCGTCTTCTGGCGACAACTCAAAATGTTGAATTTCCCATCACTTTCAGACTCCCAGACAATGGTCACTAGGACAATAAGAGAAGGTGAATCTCCTCAGCTGGAACACAGATAGCACTAAAAACCTGACAGAGGTTCCAATCCCTCACTCTATCAAAAAAAAAAAAAAAATGAGTTTAGATACTAAATAATAATATACCCTATAATAAACCCTGGTGATCCAGCCATAGGGATACGCATCTATTATGGAGTGACAACTGTCTGTCATTTGTTGTCTTGCATTGTCATTCTCTCTCTTGTTCCTATGATTAAAAATTTAAGAAGCCGTTCTGACACATAATTTTACATAATGCAGCAATGTCCACAAACATAGGACACCCAATGTTAGCAGTGATTTATTCTTCCAAAGCAAATACACTTTTGCACACTGGTACTTATTCGTATTCCAGCGTTTCTCTTCCTTCTCAGTTTCTCTCCATCAGTCTGCTTAGTAACCTCAGTGCTGACGGAGAGAGGTAGGGGAGGGTCACACAAGGATGCTATATACCGTATTTATCGGCATATAACACGCACTTTTTTCCCCTTAATATCAGGGGAAAATCGCGTGTGCGTGTTATACGCTGATCCCCCCTGTTTGTGAGGGGTAAAACCGCCGCCTCCGAAAAAGACAGAGGAGAGCCGAGCCGAGTACACAGTACACTCGGGTCGGCTCTTCTCGGCAATGCTTGTAATGACGCCGTCCCGCCTCCCTGCTGTCTGAGTGGGAGAGGAGCGAGCATCGCCGAAAAAGAACGAGCCGAGTGTACTGTGTACTCGGCTCGGCTCTTCTCGGCTGCGCTCGTAGTGACGCCGTCCCGCCTCGCTGCTGGCTGAGTGGGAGAGTTGCGAGCGTCGCCGAAAAAGACCGAGCCGAGTGTACTCGGCTAGGCTAGGCTCTGCTCGCAGTCCCGCCTCCTAGCCCCGCCATTGGACCGGTGATGTGTCCATCATAGGAGCCGGGCTAATGGGCGGGACTGGGAGACGAGCGGCGCAATAATTCAAATTAATCGATACTGCTGCTATTTTGGTCAATGCTGCTGATGAACACTGGGCAAGGCTGGACACTGGGCAAGGCTGCAGATGAACCCTGGGCAAGGCTGGACACTGGGCAAGGCTGCAGATGAACACTGGGCAAGACTGCAGATGGACACTGGGCAAGGCTGGGCAAGGCTGCAGATGGACACTGGGCAAGGCTGCAACTGGGCAAGGCTGGACACTGGGCAAGGCTGGACACTGGGCAAGGCTGCAGATGGACACTGGGCAAGGCTGCAGATACACACTTCAAATGTAAGTTTTTTTCCTTAAACTTCCCTCCTAAAAGTTTTTTTCTTTAAAATTCCCTCCTAAACTTGGGGTGCGCGCTATACGCTGGCGCGTGTTATACGCCAATAAATACAGTAGGTGATCGACATCCACCTTACCAACTGATGACATCATTGGTTGTTAGGATGCCGGTGGCTAGAATGTCGTAATGATGCACAAAATCTGTGACTTTTGTGTAACTAAAAGGCAGGCCTGATCCAACAGCTGGCTTGTATACAATTTTTGGGCAATTTGTAGGCATTCTGCAAAGACACCCCTGAAGAAACCTCAAGGCACCCTGGTTGAAAAAGTCTGCTCTAGAGCAATGATGTGCAGCTGACAATGAAGTGAGTGCAGGTAGACAGGAAGGAGCGGAAAGAGGCTGCAGGAGATCAGCTGCTTTAAAATTGAAAAGAAAAGATGAAAAAAGTGACAAAAAGGATCTTGAGGGTAAAATGACAACTGTACACAGTGCAGAGAGAAATCTAAATGTCACCCAGTTACAGGTTAAATCTACATTAACATGCGCGCAAGACGTGGCAAAGCACAGACCTGGAACAAGCATGCTTTAAGTGAGTATGAGAGTAGTGTCTGAAATACTTACTATATCCCTGTACATGTTATGGGTCAGCAACTCAAACCCATATTCAAAGCGTCAGCATAATGGTCAGCAAACCAACATTCTTAAAGGGGGAGATCAGCAATGGTAGTCTCCAATATTCTCTCATGACAGATCCCCTTGAATTTTAGAATGTCTGAAAGAGTATTTATCAATGTTTGCAATTTGATGAGTAAGGACCAAAGTGCTGTTTATGATTATTAATGTAACAAAGGAGACTTCCTCTACAGAGCTGTACAAATATGAAGAAATATTCATATAACTAAATATAAAGATAATTAATATTTAAATGAACGATTAATCAGGAAATGTCATAATCATGTGTCAATACTTAATTCCTTATTAACATAAACAGTGAAATATCAAACACAGGAAACAACCAGATGAATTATAAAAATTACCTTAAATAAAACATTTAATAGATTATTAATATATGTTTACATCAAAGAAACACATGAGCATACAATGTGTAGAGTGACAACAGCAGCATATTTATCAGCTTGTATAAAAAATAAATGTGACTATTTACCTGCCCTGTATCTAAAAAAAAAATATTTACCTCATCTCAGACCAACAAATCAGTTATGAGAAAGTTCTGCTGTAAGGAAAAAAACTATCCTTTTCCTTTTTTGTATATCCTATATATTCTATATTTCGATACCCCTGACAAAGTCATGTGACCGTGACGACACATGTTGGGTGGAGCTGGGTGACATTCTGCTGATACCAGAAGTGACATGGGTACCTTCGAGCCCCGCTGTCACTAGGAGCTGTTTGCTTTTAACTCTAACTGTAAGTGATAATATTTTAAATAAACACCTTGTTAATACGTACTGCACTATGGATAAAACTTCTGTTGAATGAATTCATATGCAGAGTCGGGACCGTGCATTTAAAGGGCCGTACATGCGATTCTGTGAAAGAAAAACATCCATTAGGTTGTATTAGTTTTTACAAATGAAATAATGACTGATAATTATTAGCATCCCTGTAAAAAAAAAATCTGTATCCGTTTCTTGTATACAGGCAGAACTAATTCAAATACAGCAAAACCAACTCAGTTTGTTTTTCAATTGAGTTGTACAGTTTATAGGTCACAATAAAAGGTGGAAAGTTTCTAAAATGATTTATCTTTTTTTTACATCATTTTAACAGGGGTGTGTAGACTTTATATCCACTGCATATAAAAAACAATAAAAAAACTCAAATACAGCAAAACCAACTCAGTGGAATTTCAAAACCAGGAAACAAAAAAAAACAGATGACATATAAATGTGACTCTATATAAAACCACAGGAGCATACAATGTGTAGAGAGTGATAACAGCGTGATATTCATGAGCATTTACATAAAGTAAAATTTAACTATTTACTTGTCCTTTATCTACAAAAAAACAGAAGTCACATTACCTGAATTGAGACAAAATGTTCAGAGTGTGTTATGAAAGAGCTTAGCTATAGGAAAAAAATATTTTTCTATTCTTTTTCTATACAGATATATATATATATAACAATAGACAAAAAAAACACAAAAAGATTACATCAATTAGGTTGAGCTAAGTTTTACAAATGAAATGACAGACAATTGCCATTCCTGTAAAAAACAAATTTCCTTTGTTTCGACTCCTAGCTCAGATTTTGTCAGTGATCCCCCGACAGAAGTAAATTCTGATAGAAGCGGGGTGAGGGGAGGCTCCTCTAGAAGGATCAGTTCAGTGGCATCAGGTCATGTGGTATGTGGAGACATTTTGTTGAAGAAAGTTAAATTAAAACAACAGAAAATGTATGTGACATTTCTGGTCACAATACAATTTCAATATCCAATATCCGCACATACATATATTTTATAATACAGAAATCCCCCCTGACATCGCTGGAGCACACAGGAGTGTATTGGCTCTGTGTTCATCTGAGATTAATTAAAAACATTATTAATTTAATCCTCTGGAAGATAAATCTCTACAGAAAATGAAGTATTATCTGAATTCATTTCTCCCTCAATGACACATACCTTGGGCCTTTGGAATAAAATAACTGCTTTTACATTTTCCAAACTTTACTTTTTCATCTCTTATTATACTGATAGATGTTTGTATGTTTTATAGAAGTTTAAAAGGGAGCTGTGATACTGGGAAGAATCAACAATAAAATTATGTAAATTTCAGGAATTGACCAAAGTCTAATATAGAGGAAAACATTTCTAAGAAAGGTAGAAAAGAAAAATGGAACAATTATGAAAGGTTTAACAAGGTTTTTTACCAGCTGCCCCCACATAAAATTTTGGATCTTTTTAAATTTAGAGGAATGTAAATTATTGTCCTAAGTTTCCAAAAATTATAATGTGTTTATTTTTATTTTAGTAAAACTTCAGAAAAAAGAGCAAAGAACTTGTCCAAAGTCAAAACAAAACTGCAAAAAAAATTCTCATGGAAGATGATGGTGTCACATTAATTTTGCCCTTTTAATCACTTCAATACAGGGCACTTTCACCCCCTTCCTTCCCAGACCAATTTTCAGCTTTCAGCGCTCTCACGCTTTCAATGAGAATTGCACGATCATGCTACACTGTACCCAAATGAAATTTTTATCATTTTGTTCCCACAAATAGAGCTTTCTTTTGGTGGTATTTATTCACAACTCCGTTTTTTTTTGCGATATAAGAGAAAAAAATGTGGAAATTTGGAAAAAAAAACCCAATATTTTCTTTTTTCTATTTTAAAAGAAATCCAATAAAATCAACTTTTTTCATAAATTTAAGCAAAAATGTATTTTGCTACATGTCTTTGGTAAGAAAAATCCCGTTAAGTGTATAATGATTGGTTTGTGTGATCATGGACAGATGTACGCAGATGATCATGTACAGATGTGCGCAGGTGATCACGGACATATGTGTGCAGATGATCATTGGGACATGTGATTTTACTGTTACATATGTGGGACAGGTGTTTCTACTGTGTGGGGACATGTGTGTGTGGGGACGTGTTTTGGGGACACTATTTTAGGGACTTGTGTGTTTACATTGTGTGGGGACACTGGGCTGGTGATCAGTGTGCAAAAAGCTGTAAAAAACAGCTCATACTCACTGATCACCAGCCGGCTGCAGCAATCCGCTCTCCTCTCCTCACTGACAACTTCCGAGTGAGGAGAGGAGAGCCGATTGCCTAGCAACCGGCTCTCTATTTACATCACATGACGGCTGTGATTGGACACAACCATCATGTGATCAGGAGGGCCAATCACAGAGCCCTCCTGCCGATCGGAGATGCTCCATGTTCAGGTGACACGAGCACATCGGGATCACGCCGATCATGTGTGCGCGATGCCCCTCCTTGTGAGGGACGTTCCTAAATGTCCACTCAGAAGGCGGAAACGCCCACCCGGCCGTATATGTGCAGTGGCCGGGTGGGAAGTAGTTAAATAGAGACTTTGACATCTGCAATGTATAGGGTCATCTCTAGACACCGAACACAATGCATTGCGATATATACACACAATATGTACACTCTCAGATGTTTTTCCTGACTGGGGTACAATAGGTTTTTATTTTTGATGCCCCACCAACACTGGAAGATTATCTAAAATTTATTGGCAGATTAACAGTTCACTGTGCGTAAATCTTAAATTTGCTAATGCTAATTTTTAGCAAAGCACTTGATACATTCTAAACCTGGAGGATTGTGATTAGATATAAAATTTTCCTGACGGCTCCATGTCAGCACAGCTGGGTATAGCTCTGCCCCCCATGCCTCCAGGACTTAACTCATATAAATTTGAGCCCACCTACAGCCTCAGCGTTCTTTCCTCCTATGCGCAGGACCTAGGTGGGCTCCTCTACCTGGCTGGTCTAAATGGCTGGCCGTCCAAGCATGTGGATTAGGCTGGACGCAGTCCCTGGTGTCTCGGCTAAATGACCCATATTCCAGGGAGCCCCTCTGCTGGTCCTCTGGGCGGCTTTTGACAGGGCTAACAGCCTTGTCTAGGGTCCGCTGGGTCCATGTAAAGTGGGCAGCGGTGTTGGCAGAGTCTCCCCTATGCACATGCACCCACGCTGTGCCGGTGTTTTAAGGCCAGATGGTTGGGTGAGCTAAATTTGAAAAATGCTTTGTATCCAAATGAATGCTGCATTGCTAGGTATTGTGGTGCCTTTCTCCCTGCAGCCTCTGTGCATAGCCTGAGCTCCTCCACAGGGAGTATTCTGCATAAAAGGTACACAAAGTGATACTTTGTCTGTTCACACATAGCAATAACCCGTTGGTGGCTTCTCATGTTTGCTTTACTATTGTGCCATTGCGCCAAACCCCTCAAAAGACCAGCATTTTCAGAGAAGGTAGAGAAGTCACCTGTGGATGACTACTGGAGCCAGCCCTGGCATGTTGCGATATGGGATATCCTTTTATATTTCTATATGCTCTCCAGTTTTTCACCAAAAAAATAAATAAATAAATGCGGAGAAGCATGTTTATGATGTCTACAATTCCCTTGGTTTGTGTACATTGCAGAATATTATTGTAATTCTGTTGAAAATTCCTACCTTTTTTGTCACTGTTCTGAACAAACTTTTTCATTATGTCCTGATTCCTGGCAGGGCATGGTTTAGCTCATTAACCACCTGGTGAATCAGGGCTGTAGATGGAGGCTTCAGTCTCCCTCTAGCAGTGGTTAACCCTTTAGGGGTTTATTTTTATTTTTTTACTAAGCAAACAATTTTACTGCATTTGGTTATTTTTATGGGCTGGTTTGTTAAATGGCATGCAAAACCCTGTTGAAAGGTTATCTATTGGTTATCTATTACCGTTCTTAGGGCAGAAGATGTGGATGAACATGGCTGTATGAGTCTTGCTTTTATATGGTTATATGTTCTGGCAATGACCAGTCTAATAGCCTTCCCAGGCATATCAGCCTCTTCAGACTCTCCAAAGGGGAAAATGTGGAGGAACATGACTGTGTGAATTTTGCTTTGATTAAGCAACCAGAGATGAGGATGATGATACCTAACAGGTTGTCTTATTTATTAAACAAGTGGCCAATACACTCAAAGGAGTTATTCCCACTTACCCTCTGAAGGGGTTGAATTCTCTGGCAAGGAGCAGTCTCACAGCTTTCCCAAGTAAAATATCCGTCTTCAGACTTCCGAGGAATACACGGATGGGCATGACAGTATGTAACCCACTGGCTCAAGCAGCCAGGGATAAGGATGACACCTAATAGGATGTCACATTCAATAAACACATTGTCAATACACTCTAAAGGAGTGTTTTCTGCTCATCCTTTGAAAGGGTTACCTGGCAATGAAAAGCTGCCTAGCCATACCAGGTGAAACAGCCCATTTTCGGAATTTCTGGATGGACATGACTGCATAATTCTGCTTGGTTCAAGCAACCAAGAATATGGATGATGACACCTAACAGGTTGTCACAATTATTAAGCCTGTGGTCAATACACTCTAAAGGAGTGTTTCCACTCACCCTGTGAAAGGGTTACCGAGCAGTCTCAAGCCTTCCCAGGCAAGCAATCTGCTTCAGATTCTTCCAAAGAGAAGACAGGCAAGCATGATTGCAAGAATGTTGCCTTGTTCAAGTGACCAAGGATAAAGATGATGACACCTTACCAGTTGTCACTTTCATTGAGCATGTGGTCAATACACTCTAAAGGAGTTGTTTCCACTCACTCTGTGACGGGGTCATATATGGTGCCAATGAGTAGTCTCAGAACCTCCTCAGGCAAATTAACCCTTGTCAGCTTCTTCCCAAGTAGATGTGAATGAATATGCGATTCCTACTTTGTTCAGGCAGGCTGTGATTAAGATGATGGTGACCAAGTTGTCAAAATTAAGCATATGGTCAAGACACTTTAAAGGAATTGCTGAATTCATCTTCTGCAAGAGCCATCTATTCTGGCAACGTCCAATCTTCTATTCAGGGCCTTCTCAAGCCAATCAATCCTCTTCAGTCTCTTCTGAACAGGAAGATGAGGATGACCTTTGTCCAGATTGGTAAGGTTAGTGAAATGCCTTTAAATAGAAGTGAAGCTTTGGAAATATTTGAAGTACCTCCAGAGGGCAGCTTGACAATTCTCTTATGTTGGATGGATCAAGTGCTCGTTCAAGATTGGAGTAGGTTGTCACAGCAGGATGTCAAAGTTATGCCCTTTTGAACTGAAAGATGTCCAGGGGTTGGGATCACCCCTCTGGTCAGTGTGCGTCCCTTGTGGGATTGGCCATATACATGTCCTTACCATCAGAAGATGTTGTGGCCTTCAAGGACAAACGGTATCACTGCATTTTTCTTGAACGTAGAAGGTCAAGCCTAAATTTAATAGTGGTCAGTTTGACTTCTTGCCTCAAGATGAATGTCCGCTGAGTTAAAGGAAACCGAAAAACTCAAGAGTCAGTTTCCACACTCACTCCAGAGAGGTTAGCTTCTGCATTTCTGGCTGGGAGTCCAGGGAAAACTGGGAAGCTAACGCAGTAAGTCAGTAAAGAGTTCCATGTCAGGATGCTTTCTGTTATTTTGAGGTTGTGCCTCCCAAATACATGCCTTAGGGGCACTATGTGGCTCCTCTGTGGACATAGGCAAGCATTTTAGGCCATATTTGGAGATCTTTCATCCTTCACGTCTCAGATTGAGCCATAAAAATCGCCTCGCTCCAGCAGCTCAGGTAGGCTCAGTTTAACTCTCGCTCCCGTTCAAGTCAGGTTTCTGGACCAGTGGCCTAAACTTGTGGTTGAAGAAACTAAATTGTCTGCAATGTTCCAGGGTAAGCCTGTCCTGTTAAAGTTGGACAGCGCAACAACTGTGGCCTACATCTGGAAACAAGGCTCAGTCTCTGCCTTCTGAAGGAGGTTTCTCTAATTCTAGAATCTGCCCAAGTCAATCTTCTGCAGCTATCTGCGGCCTATGTGCCTGGTCAGAAGAATCTTCGGGCAAACTATTTGCCCAGGACAAGTCTGGACCACAATGAATGATCCAGACTACTGTGAGTCTTTTGAGAACTAACAGAGCTTGGTATTTTTCTTCCAGAGGCAGACCGCTCACATCCCCAGTCAACATCAAGTTGCTGAAGTTCCATTCCAGGGCCCAGAATCCGCAAGGTGGAGGTGCTGACTGCAGAGTGGATCTCCAAGACAGCTTATGCCTTTCTGCTGCTCCCTCTGATTCTAAGCTTCCAGCTGAGGCTGTGTCGGGGGAAGGTACCAGTTCCCCTTGCTCATCCTTATAAGTGTCAAGGATTGACTCCCTCTGCCTGTAAGATCAAATCCGACAGGCTCAGGCTGATGGCCTAGGTCTAGAAAGGCAGAGGCTAATGGATTTTGAATGCTCTGTGAAGATTGTAAATACTCTTACGAAAACAAGGGACAGTGCTAACAGTGCCTATAGTAGAATATGGCATAAATTCCCAGTATTATTGCTGATCAAGATTTTACGCTGGAAGTCTGTTCTGAAATGCCTGCAGGCATGGCTTGATTTAGGTCTAAGCATAAGTATGCTATAGGCACACATTTCGGCTATCTCTGCCTTCACCAGCATACAGTGGGCATCCAACACTTATTCTGTTTTTCAAGATGCAATTTGGTTGAAACCTCGAATTGTTTCCCAAATGGGATCTCCCATTGCCTGTTGGACGTTATTGCATTAGATCCCTTCAATCACCCTGTGGTACCTCTCACTGAAAACTGCTTTACTGGTGGCAATAACTTCAGCCAGAAGAGTCAGCATTGGTGGCCTTGGGGTTTAAAGAACCCATACTCGCGTACTTCCAGACAGGGTGGTACTCATGCCAATGCTCGAATTTTGTGCCTGAACTGACCTTCAGAGCCCATATCACAAGAGGTTGTCCTCCTACGTTCCTTTTGGGGAGTACTCAAGAAATTAGCTGGATGGATGGATGTGGGCCAAGCTTTAAAATGTTTAATCAAGTGACTTCTGCCATCAGGAAGTCGGAGCATCCGTTTGTCATTCCAGGTGGAACACATAATGATTTTATGGCTTCCAGCATGATTATTGCCTCTTGGTTGGTAAAGCTCATCTCCTTGGTCTAAAAGTTGAAAGGGTTGGCCGTGCCAGGAGAATCACGGCACCCTTCACTAGAAGGGTCTCGACCTTGAGAGTGGCAGCAGGCCGAGTGTCTGAAACTATCTGTAAGGCAGCTACGTGGACACCAAAATATTCATATTTATGGCTTAATGACAGTTGAGTTTTGGCAGAGGCATTCTGGCTTCTGTTTTTTTAGTCAGAATTGAGGAGTGTGTAGCATTATCCCTCCCCTGTTTTGGCTAGTTAGTTCCCAGCTGTGCTGACATGGAGCCATCAGAAAAACGGAAAATTGAATTAAAATACTTACCGTAATTTTGCTTTCCTGACGAGCTCCATGGCAGCACAGATCCTACCCAGCTCGGTAGGACTAGTTACAGAACACAGAGGCTGTAGGCGGGCTCAAATTTATATGAGTTAAGTCCTGGAGGCATGGGGGGGGCGGAGTCTATAACCAGCTGTGCTGCCATGGAGCTTGTCAGGAAAGGAAAATTATGGTAAGTATTTTAATTCAATTTTCCATTATTGAGGTGAGGGAACTTTTTTTTTAATCTAGAGGTTTTAAAAGTTCAATGAAGCCCTTTGTCATAAACATTGTAAAATTGTGAAAATCTTGAGGGAGAAGTTTGGGTCTATGGTTTATATTTAAACCTTAATCCTTAACCATGAAGGGGGAACTTTAGAGTGACAATTATTATGACTTTCTTGCCATGTTTCTCAAAGTGCTGTCCAGTTGCTAAGAGCAATATGATGGGGGTTTTTTTGTTGGATTTTTTCCCAAATTAATTGATATAGCTGGGTTTGTTCTGGAAATCAAAGCTAGATGCTATGAGTGCTTGAGTGGAGGCTGTGATACTGCAAGTTAAAGCTTCAGAAATGTCCATTACTTTGATAAGAGATGTAAGGCTTTGAAAAAGATAAACTTAATATTGGTAAAGAGACTACGCTACATCTCACAGTTATTAACATTAACCAGAGATATCAGGGTACCCAAGTTTATTTGTGAGGGCAAGCAAGGTGGGGAATAAGATTTATCCTTGCCCCATATCTCTTCTGATGTCATTTCTGCTCTCAGCAGGGTAGTAGCCAGCTGAAAGCTTATGAGTCATCGTTTGTTAAGGACGCAGCGACTGACTTTCTGGCCCACTTAACAACCAGCAATTCTTCATACAGCATTTGAATCGGTAGATCAGTTTCAACCAATCCGAATTGTTCCGAAAATGTGGAATTTGTTTGCAAACGAATAAACAAAGTGAAATTAAAAGGAATGTCAAAGAAATTTGTTACTATTTCATTTGAAGATTTGGATTCATCTGAATCTCCGAATAACCAGAAATTTGTTCGAAATTACATTCGGACAGAAACGAGCTGCACATGTCTAACCACCTGCGATAAAGGTTCCATCCATTATTCTAGACTCCTAAACCACTGCTTTGCATTTGGTTTATAGAACTGCTATCCCTCTAATTGTATGTTGGATATCTGACATCTTGTAGGAAATGAGTTAACAGGAAATGGGGGGAGGGAAATAGGACTTCAAACAAGCCATGTGCTCGAGGAACAGAGGGACAAAGAAAGTTGTTCTGAAAGACATAGGGGCAACAGTTGTACTGGAAGACTTTGGAGCAAATAGAAGTTATGTGGGGGACTCTGAAGAAAGGAACCATGAAGAAGATTCCATCAATGGAAAGCCCAAGTAGCTATTTAGTATACCTATCCCATACATTGTACATCCTTAGTTCTTAGGAAGGATAGATAATTTGTACATTGTAGGCATATTTTGTTATACTTTGTATGCTATGTATTGTGCATCCTGCAATTGTGTGCAGCTTTATCGAACAAGTTCTCAACTGATCTGGGAATCACAAGTTGTTGTAGTAACTACCTAGTCATATGACAAATGCCTCCACAATACCACGAGTCCTCTGATGTCTTTGATAAAAAGAATGCCAATCAATTGCCTTCTCATTGCCCGTATGATTGTCCCAATGAACTGCTTCCAGGGGCAATGTGATGAACTAGGAGGGCAGAGAGATCACACAGAGGCAGATCACACAGAAACCAATGTGCAGGCATTTATTGAGGGCTAGCGTTGAGCCACAGCACGGATAATCAGTCCACAGGGTAGAAATGGGCACACTACAGACAAGCAGTTCACAGAGTACCAGTAGTGACAATGTAGACAAACAGTTCACAAGGTAACGATAAAGCCACAACAAGGGGAGGTGATCCTCTAGGCAGTAGAAGGACACAGCAAAGTTTAAGCATCCATGGAGAGGAAATCCATTACAGCAAGAGGGGAACTGTCCACGGGGCCACAGTAGACATGGCCAGGGGTAGGGATGCTCTGGTCAGAAATAGGGCACAGTGATGGAGAAAATGAATTTCCCCTTTAACCACTTAAGGACCGAGCCTCTTTCTGAGATTTGGTGTTTACAAGTTAAAAACAGGTTTTTTTTCTAGAAAATTACTTAGAACCCCCAAACATTATATGTATATTTTTTTTCGAACACCCTAGAGAATAAAATGGCGGTCATTGCAATACTTTCTGTCACACTGTATTTGCAAAGTGATCTTACAAGCGCACTTTTTTTTGGAAAAAAATACACTTTTTTACATTAAAAAATAAGACAACAGTAAAGTTAGTCCAAGTTTTTTTTATATTGTGAAAGATAATGTTACGCTGAGTAAATTGATACCCAACAAGTCACGCTTCAAAATTGCGCCCGCTCGTGGAATGGTGACAAACTTTTACCCCTAAAAAAACTCCATAGGTGATATTTAAAAAACTCTACAGGTTGCATGTTTTAAGTTACAGAGGAGGTCTAGAGCTAGAATTATTGCTCTCGCTCTAATGATCGCGGCAATACCCCACGTGTGGTTTGAACACCGTTTTCATATGGGGCTGCTACTCACGTACGCATTCACTTCCGCACGCGAGCTCGATGGGACGGGGCACGTTAAATAATTATTTTTTTTGCTTTTTATTTTTACACTGTTCTTTTATATATAAAAAAAATTGGGACACTTTTATTCCTATTACAAGGAATGTAAACATGACGTCGCTTCTGCCCTGCAATGGCATGGAGACAGGTAGGGGCCATCTTCCCCGATTGCCTCTGCTGCTGCCGGCGGCTCTGGTAAGCAGTGGAGGGCACCGAAGAGCGGCGGGAGGGCCGGCGCTGATAAAAGTGATCTCGCAGCGTATCCGCCGCAGGGACTACTTTTATCTGAAACCGGACCGCTCACTGAAGAAGAGAATACCGGGGTTATGGTAGCTAGCTGCTGCCATAACAACAATATCCCTCTTCAAAGTGCCGACGTATATCCGCGTGAGCTGGTCCGGAAGTGGTTAATTGTGGCTCACTAAATGTATAACCCTTTCATCCTCTCATGCCTAAGCCTATTTCTGACGTTGCTCACAAAAAAATCTGTATTTTGTGCTAGAAAATTACTTAGAATCCCCAAACACACTAAACCAGTGGTTCTCTACTCCTGTCCTCAGGACCCACCAACAGACCAGATTTTAAGTATTACTTTGGGGAGATGTAGACTAGAATACTGCAATCACTGAGCAACAAATGATATCACCTGTGATGTATTTCAGATATCTTGCAAACCTGGCCTGTCAGTGGGTCATGAGGACAGGAGTTGAGAACCACTGCACTAAACAGTAAAGTTAGGCCAATTTTTTTGTATAATGTGAAAGATGATGTTACGCCGAGTAGATACCCAATATGTCATGCTTTGAAATTGCGCACACTCGTACCTAAAAATCTCCATAGGCGATGCTTTAAAAAAAAAATTAACGGTTACCAGGTTGGAGTTACAGAGGAGGTCTTTTGCTAGAATTATTGCACTCGCTCTAACGATTGCGGCGATACCTCACATGTGTAATTTGAAGACCGTGTACATATGCGGGCGTGACTTACGCATGCGTTTTCTTTGCTGCGCGACCTTGCGGGGACTCTTAGAAAAAAAAAGAACATATTTATTTTATTTATATTTTTTTACATTGTCAGTTTAAAAAAAAATTCTGATCAATTTTATTCCTGTCACAAGGAATGTGAACATCCCTTGTGACAGTAATAGGTGGTGACAGGTACTCTTTATGGCGGGATCGGGGGTGTAAAAGTCCCCAAATCCCTCATTTGCACTTCAAAGTATTCAGATCGACAACATGGCAATTCTGAATACTGTCTTTTATTAAAAATCGTCGCCACTGGCAGCCAAGTAAACCAAAAGTGACGTGTTTACATACACTTGTCCCTGTTCTGTGTCTCCTGCTCATGATCGCTCGTAACCGGCGGTCATCGCGACCGTCGGCCACGAGCATCGGCACCCCCGCTATGCAGCGGGCACACGCCGCCTTGCTATCCCGACCCCGTGAGCCAACGTATAGTTGCTACGGCTTGCACAGGGGAGCCAACCTGTCGCAGTACAACTGCGGCTGCTGGTCGGGAAGCGGTTAACAATGAGATCCCTCTGATGCTTTGGAAGCTCTCTCCAGACCATGGCTATTGCTGTAGAATGCCACTAAGAAAATGTCTGGAAAGACCTACTAGAACAGCTGAACGTTATTTGGGGTTAATCAGAGGCACTTTAAATGATGGCCGGTGTGTGCTGACTCCTATTTAACATGAGTTTGAATGTGATTGCTTAATTCTAAACACAGCTACATCCCCAGTTATAAGACGGTTTGCACACTTATAGGGTCCGATATGCCTGCTTTGCCACGATTTATTTAAGCGCTTTTTTTACTGTCAGTTTGTACCTGGTCCCTGTTTGTTTGGGAGTCAGAGAATTTTACCATAAGTTTTATTAAATGTCTTCTGGAAGAGGATTTACACTATGTGGAGGTATTTTTTTCATTTTTTCTTTTGAGGGACTTATCCCTTATGTGATGACCCGCAACTGGAGCTCACAAATCATCACATAGCTGTTTGCACCATGGAAATCCCAAGGCTGTGAGATTCCGATTGGGTCGTTCGGTGAATAATTACTGCAATCCTTCATCGATTTTGGATACAGTTCCGCATCCACCTTCTCTGAGACAACCATCCCTACATGATCTCGACATAAGCCTGTCTGACTCTCAGCCTTCGGCTAGTGCGTCCACCTATTCCAGTAAGGGTATTCTAACCTTTCCATACAACCACTAGATATCCTTGTGCCACGCCACTTTAAGGTTCATCCTAGCCACTGCAGATTGATGCGATTAATCTTACTGAAGGCATTAAAGTTGCTTCCCTATCAGCACTTGATATATGCTTTTAAGAACATTTGTTGAACACTTTATCCTATTGATGTGTTGGGAATACACCACACACATTTTTTCTTTTGGAATTAGCTCTCACTGTAGTTACACCATTATTATTGTTCACATGAATGTATATTATATGAAGGTATTACCTTTGTTGTTACTTTCTGTACATCCCTTTTAGGAGTGTATACACTCACGCTATAATAGCTCTTGACCATTGGGAGTTGTTTCACTTGCCTTTTGCGATTCAGTAATTAATTGCATTAGTTATCTATCTATATATTTGTTTTGTCCAATATAGGGGGATACCTTGCTTATGCACATATATATACTTAGATAACTTTTTTTACCTATCACTTCTTATACTCACTCAGTTGAGTTTTGTTTCAATAAAGCTTTATTGTGCAGTTGACCTCCGGATAACCATTCTGGCTGGTTTTGCCCGATAACGGACATCACGTTTTTAGCGCCACATTGTTTCACTTTTACACTTATGCAACCACATTATTTTATTTTTTTTATTTTTACTTCCCCTCCTAAAATATTTCAGTTTGTTTTTCAATTGAGTTGTACAGTTTATAGGTCACAATAAAGGTGGAAAAAGTTTCTAAAATGATTTTCTGGGTTTTTTTACATCATAGAAACCTAAAAATTTTAACAGGAGTGTGTAGACTTTTTATATCAACTGCATATAAAAAACAATAAAAAAAACAAAAAACATCCATTAGGTTGTATTAGTTTTTACAAAATAAAAAAAAAAAAAAAAAAAAATCGATTATTAATTCATATTTCCATCAATAAAAAAAAAAAAAAACAGGAGCATACAATGTGTAGAGAGTGATATTCATGAACATGTACATAAAATAAAATTCAACTATTTACTTGTCCTTTATCTAAAAAAAAAACAGAAGTCACATTACCTACATTGAGACAAAAATGTTCAGAGTATGTTATGAAAGAGCTTAGCTATAGAAAAAAAATATTATTTTTCATTTTTTTTTAAAATACGGACATAGATGATTTTTTTTACATAATAGAAACCTAAACATTTTAACAGGGGTGTGTAGACTTTTTATATCAACTGCATATAAAAACAATAAAAAAACAAAAAACATCAATTAGGTTGTATTAATGTTTACAAAATAAATAAGGACTGATAATTTAAATATACAAGCAGAACTCACTCAAATACAGCAAAACCAACTCAGTGAAATTTCAAACCCAGGAAACAAAAAAAACAGATAAAATATAAATGTGACTCTATATAAAACATTCCATCGATTATTAATTCATATTTCCATCAATTAAAAAAAAAAAAAAAAAAAAACCCGGAGCATACAATGTGTAGAGAGTGATATTCATGAACATGTACATACAATAAAATTGAACTATTTACTTGTCCTTTATCTAAAAAAACAGAAGTCACATTACCTAAATTGAGACAAAAATGTTCAGAGTGTGTTATGAAAGAGCTTAGCTATAGGAAAAAAATATTATTTTTCTTTTTTTTTTTTTTTTTTTAAATACCGACATATATGCAACACAATAAACAAAACAACAAAAAGATTACATCAACTAGATTGAGCTAGGTTTTACAAATGAAATGACAGACATTTGCCATACCTGTAAAAGACAAAGAATGAAGGAAAAATACCTGTGAACAACCAGACTGGTAAAATTGACAATTTCCTTTGTTTCGACTCCTAGCTCAGATTTTGTCAGTGATCCCCTGGCAGAAGTAAATTCTGATAGAGGAGTGAGGAGGCTCTTCTGGAAGGATCAGTTCAGTGGCATCAGGTCATATGGCATGTGGAGACATTTTGTTGAAGGAAGTTAAATTAAAACAACAGAAAATGTATGTGACATTTCTGGTCACAATATAATTTTATTATCCATACATACATATATTTATAATACAGAAATCTCCCCTGAAATCTCTGGAGCACACAGGAATGTATTGGCTCTGTGTTGATCTGAGATTAATTAAAAACAATAATTAAATCCTCTGGGAGTTAATCTCTACAGAAAATGAAGTATCATCTGAATTCATTTCTCCCCCAACGACACACACCTTGGGCCTTTACAAAAAAATAACTGCTTTTAGATTTTCCAAACTTCACTTTTTCATCTCTTATTTTACTAATAGATGTTTCTATAATTTATAGAAGTTTAAAAAGGAGTTGTGATGCTGGGAATAATCAACAATAAAATGATGTAAAGTTCAGCAATTGGCCAAAAACTAATATAGAAGAAAGGTAAAAAAGAAAAATGGAACAATTATGAAAGGTTTAATTAAGAAGTTTTTTTTACCAGCTGCCCCCACATAAAATTTTAGATCTTTTTAAATTTACAGGAATGTAAATTATTGTCCTAAATTTCCAATAATTATAATATGTGTTTATTTTTATTTTAGTAAAACTTCAGAAAAAGAGCAAAGAACTTGTCCAAAGACAAAACAAAACTGCAAAAAAAAATTCTCATGGAAGATAATGATGGTGTCAGGCTTCATTCCCACGAGGCCAGAGTCCGCCAGCTCATCTCTCCGTTGATCTCCGCTGAGCCGGCGGATGACAGATCCCTCTCTGCTCACTGAGCGGGGAGGGGCTTGTCGAGCACCGCTGGTTGCTATGGAGAGATCTGACGAAAACGGACAGCATGTCCATTTTCATCAGATCTCACCCGATCCGATAGGAATGGATGTGAACGTAGGGCCATCCGTCTGATTTTAGCGGACATGTCACCGCTGACATCCGTCGCTCCATAGACTAACATGGAGCGCCCGTACAGATCCGCCGACAAAACTGACAGGCATACCTGAACGGTCCGACAGTGTGAAAGGGGCCTTACAGTAGTATTGCCCTTTGAAATATACTTTTTTGACATCTGCAATGTTTAAGGTCATCTTTAGTTTGTACATTGTAGGCATATTTTGTTATACTTTGTATGCTATGTATTGTGCATCCTGCAAATGTGGGCAGCTTTATTGAACAGGTTCTTCACTGATCTGGGAATCACAAGTTGTTATGGTAACTACCCAGTCATATGACAACCTGTCCCACAATACCAAGAGTCCTCTGATGTCTTTTAAAAAAAGAATGCCAATCAATTGCCCCCTCATTGACCGTATGATTGTCCGAATGAACTGCTTCCAGGGGCAATGTGATGAACTAGGAGGGCAAAGAGAGAGCACACAGAGGCAGATCACACAAAACCCAATGTGCAGGCATTTATTGTTAGACTTGGAGGTACAGGAGGGCTAGTGTTGAGCCACAGCACGGATAATCAGTCCACAGGGTAGAAATAGGCACACCACATTGTCCCTGATCGAAGAGATCGTTTAAAATGATTTCCTGACTATCCGCAACTGTTCATAGATTTTTCCGTAAGGATCATCGAAAGATGACAATGTAACAAAAGAGCATCTCAAAGGAAGTCCTTCTCCCATCCCAGTTTATGTTGATGAATAAAGCATTAAGAAAAAGCATTAAGGACTGTGACTTTTAAATCTATGGGCTGCGAGGGTTGAGTAGTAAACGTGAATTACGGATATAGCAAAGTTTCAGCCGCTCCTTCGAGGGTAAGCGCTACTAAATATATATATATATATATATATATATATATATATATATATATATATATATATATATATATATATATATATATTTAATTATATTATATGCACACACATACATATACACACACACACACACTCTCAGTTTGATATATATACATACACTCTGCATCCAGTAAGTGTAGCCTAGATCTACATTCTACAGTGTATTCCGTGATGTACCATTTCTAATCTACTTCGGGCAGTGTATTTGAGATAGATATATATATCTCTCTCTCTCTCTCTCTCTATCTCAAATACACTGCCCGAAATAGATTAGAAATGGTACACCACGGAATGCACTGTAGAACGTAGATCTAGGCTACACTGACTGGATGCAGAGTGTATGTATATATATTAAACTGAGAGACTGAGAGTGTGTGTGTATATATATATATATATATATATATATATACATACATACACACACACATACACACACACACACACACACACACACACACACACACACACATATACATATATACACACACACACACACACACACACAGTCAGTCTAGTATTGTCAGAAACCATGAACCAGACCGAGACAGAAGTACAGTAAAATCACACTTGTTCAGTAATAAAAATGGTAAATAGAGTAAGCGTAGTCAAAGCATATTCAGAATCCAGTAACCAGATCGGGTAGTCAGCCGAGCCAGAGTTCAGTAACCAGATCGGGTAATCAGCCAGGCCAGAAGTCAGGGATCCAAGTAGAGGAACAGCAAGCAGGATAAGGAGCCAGAAGGGATGTCAGCAAAGCCAGTCTTTAAACAGGAACGCAGGAGATGGTTTCTTGTGATGTGACCAGGGCGAAGGCAGGAATGAAGTGAGCTGGAGATCTTTAAGTAGGCGGGACTGACGAGCAGATCCACAACACCTTTTTAACTGTGGAGAGAGATGAGAGCTGGCAAATAGCTGAGCAGCCAGCTCAGAGAAGGAAGGGCTGAGCCAGCCCTGACAGTACCCCCCTCCTCAGCGACCCCTCCCCCTCAGAGGACCACCGTGCTTGAGGGGAAAACGTCTATGGAAATCACGGAGGAGGGCAGGAGCATGTACATCTGAGGATGAGACCCTCCGGATCATCCCCCTTCCAATGCACCAGGTACTGTAAGCCCCCACGGAACCCACGGGAGTCAACAATGGATTGTACCTCATACTCCTCATGATTATCAACCTGTATAGGGTGAGGACGTGGCACCGAGGTGGTAAAGCGGTTGCAGACCAACGGTTTCAATAAGGAGACATGAAACACATTTGAGATGCGCATACTAGGAGGAAGGTCCAACGCGCAAGCCATTGGGTTAATCCTTCGAAGGATACGGAAAGGCCCAATAAACCGAGGTGCGAACTTCAGTGAGGGAACACAAAGTTGGAGGTTGCGAGATGACAGCCAGACCCTGTCCACAACCTGGTAGGAAGGCGCAGCCAGGCGTCTGTGGTCAGCATGAAGTCTGTACTTATCATTAGCATGACGCAAAGCCTCCTGGACTTGTGTCCAAGTGGAACAAAGACCACGGAGATGCTCCTCTAGTGCAGGAATACTCTGCGGAACAAACGAGTCAGGCAACATGGAAGGTTGGAAACCATAATTCGCCATAAACGGAGACAATCGGGAAGCAGAATTTAAGGCCCTGTTGTGAGCAAACTTTGCCCATGGTAATAGGTCTGACCAGTTGTTGTGATGGTCAGAAATATAGCAACGTAGGAATTTCTCCAAGGATTGATTGGCTTGTTCTGCGGCTCCATAAGACTGTGCATAATACGCAGAGGAGAAAGCAAGCTGAATTCCCAGCTGTGCACAAAAGGCTCACCAGAACCGGGACACAAACTGACTACCCCTGTCCGAGACAATCACCTTAGGTAGCCCATGTAAGCGAAAGATCTCCCGAGCAAAAATGGAAGCCAGTTCCTTAGAAGTGGGCAACTTCTTAAGTGGAATACAATTACACATCTTTGAGAACCAGTCAATCACCATAAGGATAACTGTGTTGCCTTGGGAGTTGGGCAACCCCACAATGAAATCCATAGACAGGTGGGTCCAGGGCCTCTCTCCATTGGGTATGGGTTTGGTGTGGATAAGTGTGGCGCTAAAAATAAATATATATGTACGTTATTGAGCAAAGTCTGAATATCATCTGAAAGACAACATGCACAATAAAGTGTATTAATGAAACTTGATCGTATGTGAACTGTTAGCTGACACTAACAGAAATAAGAACTGTGAAATTAAAAGCAATATATACCCTATAGTGATTGGGTAAACCACACAAGTAAAACGTGTATAAACTGTTAGCTGACACTAGCAGGAGTAAGTAATGTGAACTGGTGTGAAAAAAGAGTGAAGAGGATATAAATAAATCCTACAACAGCTACAAATCCCAGAAATGGGAAGGGGTGGTGAAATAAATAAAGGAAACATAAAGCACAAAATGATATCAAATTCCTAAGACATCACAAAACTGTGCTACCCACAAATGTGCTATCAAACATATGGTGGGAAAGTAAGACTAAATTAATAAAAATGTGGACTGTGAACACATAGACTAATGCTAAAAATCAAAAATCAAACATGAACTCATAAGTTGCTGATGTAACTAAAAGTCCAAAAGACAATGGATACACATCTGAAAATATGGCTGAAACGATCAACAACAACCGGAAGTGGTAGTAGGAGTCCCTTAAATCCGGGAATGGCATCCACAAGATGGGGTATCCAGCTTATATGTAAAAGGGATAGGCAAAAGTACCCTTACCAGCAGTGATGGACTCCCAGCCAGTGGTTTGGGAGTCAGACAGGCTTACAATGGAGCAGGAGAAGCAGCTCTTTGTCCACAACAGCCGAAGATGATAGGAGAACTGTGGCACTCACCAACCGAACCTCTCTGGTCTCACTGACTCTTGGCTTCAACGGTGCAGGTGAAGGGCTGCTCACCAAAGATCCAGCTCAATGAAATAGGTCCTCAAGGGAAAAGGGATCAAAAAGAGAGGCTCCCCATGGTGTAAATCAGCTTTTTGAAAAGCTTTATTTAAAACGAAGTAGTAAAAACACACTCTGGCTCATGAATAGAAGTCAGGTATAAAAGGGTATAAAAAGCGCTTAAATCAAATGGTGGCAAGACAGGCATAACAAACCCAACGCGTTTAGTCCGATAGGACATCAAGATCGGACGAAACGTGTTGTGTTTGTTATGCCTGTCTTGCCACCATTTGATTTAAGCGCTTTTTATAAGCGTGAGTATGAGTGTGTTTTTACTACTTCGTTTTAAATAAAGCTTTTCAAAAAGCTGATTTACACCATGGGGAGCCTCTCTTTTTGATCCCTTTTCCCTTGAGGACCTATACCCATTTCATGGAGCTGGCTCTTTGGTGAGCAGCCCTTCACCTGCACCGTTGAAGCCAAGAGTCAGTGAGACCAGAGAGGTTCGGTTGGTGAGTGCCACAGTTCTCCTATCATCTTCGGCTGTTGTGGACAAAGAGCTGCTTCTCCTGCTCCATTGTAAGCCTGTCTGACTCCCAAGCCGCTGGCTGGGAGTCCATCACTGCTGGTAAGGGTACTTTTGCCTATCCCTTTTACATATAAGCTGGATACCCCATCTTGTGGATGCCATTCCCGGATTTAAGGGACTCCTACTACCATTTCCGGTTGTTGATCGTTTCAGCCATATTTTCAGATGTGTATCCATTGTCTTTTGGACTTTTAGTTACATCAGCAACTTATGAGTTCAAGTTTGATTTTTGATTTTTAGCATTAGTCTATGTGTTCACAGTCCACATTTTTATTAATTTAGTCTTACTTTCCCACCATATCTTTGATAGCACATTTGTGGGTAGCACAGTTTTGTGATGTCTTAGGAATTTGATATCATTTTGTGCTTTATGTTTCCTTTATTTATTTCACCACCCCTTCCCATTTCTGGGATTTGTAGCTGTTGTAGGATTTATTTATATCCTCTTCACTCTTTTCACACCAGTTCACAGTCAGGGACCAGCACTGCTGGAGATGAGGGACTCTCCTAGCTGCCAGGGGAAGAACTCCTCCAGTGAGAGTGGGGGGGCAGCAAAGGGAAAGGAAAGACAGATTCTGGTGGTAGGGAACTCAATTCTTAGAAGGACAGAGAGGGCAATCTGTAACCAAGACCTGAAGCGCCAAACAGTATGTTGTCTACCGGGCGCTCGGGTTCGGCACATCACGGATCTTGTGGACAGATTACTGGGAGGGGCTGGGGAAGACCCGGCTGTCATGGTGCACGTTGGCACCAATGACAAAGTCAGAGGCAGATGGAGTGTCCTAAAGAACGATTTTAGGGACTTAGGAGCTAAATTGAGGAAAAGGACCTCCAAGGTAGTGTTCTCAGGAATACTACCGGTACATCGAGCCACACCAGAAAGGCAGAGGGAGATTAGGGAAGTAAACAAGTGGCTGAAGAGCTGGTGTAGTAAGGAGGGGTTTGGGTTCCTGGAGGACTGGGCCGACTTCTCAGTCGGTAACCAGTACTATAGAAGGGACCTAAATGAGGAGGGTGCAGATCTGCTGGGAATGAAGATGGTCAAAAAGTTTTTAAACTAGGTGATGGGGCGGAGGGTCCAGAGACAGTGATAGCCAGTGTGGAAGATATTCCAGAGGGTAGTATTGGGGGTATTAGTGGTAGGTTAACCAAAGCACAAAAACACAAGGTGAGTATAGTAGCAAGTCCTAGCTGCAATCTTGAAACACCCAATACGAGGACAATATGCGACCGGTCTAAACTATGTGGCATGTTCACTAATGCCAGGAGCATGGCGGACAAGATGGGTGAACTAGAGATACTATTGTACAAGGAGGATTTGGATTTTGTGGGAATTTCAGAGACCTGGTTCAACAGCTCTCATGATTGGTTGGCAAACATTCAAGGGTATACCCTATACCGCAAGGATAGAGAGGGTAAAAAAGGGGGAGGGGTATGCCTATATATCAAGAATAATGTACAAGTGAATGTGAGAGATGACATCACTGAGGGGGCTAGGGAGGAGGTGGAATCTTTATGGGTAGAGCTCCAAAGGGATGAAGCTAAGGGGAAAATAATACTGGGAGTATGCTATAGGCCCCCTAACCTGAGGGAGGAAGTGGAGACGGATCTCCTATCACAAACTGGATTAGCAGCAAGGATGGGAAGTGTTATCATAATGGGGGATTTTAATTATCCAGACATAGACTGGGCGGAGGGAACCGCGCATTCATTTAAGGCTCGCCAGTTCCTTAATGTCTTGCAGGACAATTTTATGGGTCAGATGGTAGACGCACCAACTAGAAATAAAACATTACTAGATCTACTGATTACCAACAATACAGACCTGATCACAGATGTGGAAATACGGGGCAATTTAGGTAACAGCGATCACAGGTCAATTAGTTTCAGTATAAATCACACAAATAGGAAACATGAAGGGAACACAAAGACACTGAATTTCAAAAGAGCCAACTTCCCTAAACTACAAACCTTGCTAAAAGGCATAAATTGGGATAAAATATTAGGAACAAAGAATACGGAGGAGCGATGGGTTTGCTTTAAGAGCATATTAAATAAGGGCATTAGCCAATGTATCCCATTGGGTAATAAATTTAAAAGAGCGAACAAACATCCTGGATGGCTTAACTCCAATGTAAAAATGCATATAAAAGCAAAGAAGAAGGCCTTCAAAAAATACAAGGTTGAGGGATCATCTTCAGCATTCAGAATTTATAAAGAATGCAATAAGAAATGTAAGGGTGCAATTAGAATGGCTAAGATAGAACATGAAAGACACATAGCGGAAGAGAGCAAAAAAAATCCCAAGAAATTCTTTAAGTATGTAAACAGTAAAAAAGGGAGGACAGACCATATTGGCCCCATAAAGAATGAGGAAGGACATCTGGTTACAAAGGATGGGGAGATGGCAAAGGTATTGAATTTATTCTTCTCCTCAGTCTTCACGAGTGAATCGGGGGGCTTCAGTAACCAAAACTGCAGTGTTTATCCTCATGACACAACACAGGAAGCACCTACATGGTTAACAGAGGACGGAATAAAAATTAGACTTGAGAAACTTAACATTAATAAATCACCGGGACCAGATGGCTTGTATCCGAGGGTACTTAGGGAACTCAGTCAGGTGATTGCCAGACCGTTGTTCCTAATTTTTACAGACAGTCTATTGACTGGAATGGTACCAGCTGATTGGAGAAAAGCCAATGTAGCACCAATATTTAAAAAGGGCCCAAAAAACATCCCTGGGAATTACAGACCAGTTAGCCTAACATCAATAGTATGTAAACTCTTGGAGGGGATGATAAGGGACTATATACAAGATTTTAGTAATAAGAATGATATCATTAGCAGTAATCAGCATGGATTCATGAAGAATCGTTCTTGCCAAACCAATCTATTAACCTTCTATGAGGAGGTGAGTTGCCATCTAGATAAAGGAAGGCCCGTAGACGTGGTGTATCTGGATTTTGCAAAAGCATTTGACACAGTTCCCCATAAACGTTTACTGTACAAAATAAGGTGCGTTGGCATGGACCATAGGGTGAGTACATGGATTGAAAACTGGCTACAAGGGAGAGTTCAGAGGGTGGTGATAAATGGGGAGTACTCAGAATGGTCAGGGGTGGGTAGTGGGGTTCCCCAGGGTTCTGTGCTGGGACCAATCCTATTTAATTTGTTCATAAACGACCTGGAGGATGGGATAAACAGTTCAATCTCTGTATTTGCAGACGATACTAAGCTAAGCAGGGCAATAACTTCTCCGCAGGATGTGGAAATCTTGCAAAAAGACCTGAACAAATTAATGGGGTGGGCGACTACATGGCAAATGAGGTTCAATGTAGAAAAATGTAAAATAATGCATTTGGGTGGCAAAAATATGAATGCAATCTATACACTGGGGGGAGAACCTCTGGGGGAATCTAGGATGGAAAAGGACCTGGGGGTCCTAGTAGATGATAGGCTCAGCAATGGCATGCAATGCCAAGCTGCTGCTAATAAAGCAAACAGAATATTGGCATGCATTAAAAGGGGGATCAACTCCAGAGATAAAATGATAATTCTCCCGCTCTACAAGACTCTGGTCCGGCCGCACCTGGAGTATGCTGTCCAGTTCTGGGCACCAGTCCTCAGGAGGGACGTACTGGAAATGGAGCGAGTACAAAGAAGGGCAACAAAGCTAATAAAGGGTCTGGAGGATCTTAGTTATGAGGAAAGGTTGCGAGCACTGAACTTATTCTCTCTGGAGAAGAGACGCTTGAGAGGGGATATGATTTCAATTTACAAATACTGTACTGGTGACCCCACAATAGGGATAAAACTTTTTCACAGAAGAGAGTTTAATAAGACTCGTGGCCACTCATTACAATTAGAAGAAAAGAGGTTTAACCTTAAACTACGTAGAGGGTTCTTTACTGTAAGAGCGGCAAGGATGTGGAATTCCCTTCCACAGGCGGTGGTCTCAGCGGGGAGCATTGATAGCTTCAAGAAACTATTAGATAATCACCTGAATGACCGCAACATACAGGGATATGTAATGTAATACTGACACATAATCACACACATAGGTTGGACTTGATGGGCTTGTGTCTTTTTTCAACCTCACCTACTATGTAACTATGTAACTTACTCCTGCTAGTGTCAGCTAACAGTTTATACACATTTTACTTGTGTGGTTTACCCAAATCACTATAGGGTATATATTGCTTTTAATTTCACAGTTCTTATTTCTGTTAGTGTCAGCTAACAGTTCACATACGATCAAGTTTCATTAATACACTTTATTGTGCATGTTGTCTTTCAGATGATATTCGGTCTGGCTTTGCTCAATAACGTACATATATATTTATTTTTAGCGCCACACTTATCCACACCATATCTTTACCACAATTGGTCTGATTGTAGTGTTGGCTGCTCTTCCCTTTGGTTGGCGCACTATTACCTTTGATTTTTTATTGGGTATGGGTTGTAGGAGGCCAACTGGAAGGTGTCGTGGAGTCTTACTCTGAGCACACATGGAACAGGCAGCTACGAAGGCAGTTACATCAGCACATAGACTAGGCCACCAGAATTGTTGGGAAATGGCCCAAACGAGTTGATTCTTACCAGGGTGGCCAGCTGCCTTGGGAGAACGGCAAGTCTGGAGCACGGCAGTACGGAGACACTCTGGGACAAAGCAGCGGTCACAAGGTTTCTCAGGAGGAGCATCGACCTGAACAGCAAGAATTTTGTCACCCAAAGGAGAAGTAAGACTAGTGCGAACCGTAGCCAGAATACGATCAGGAGGAATCATAGGAACCGGAACCGATTCCAACTTGGAAGTGGAAGAAAATTGTCGTGACAAGGCTTCAGCCCTTACATTCTTAGTACCGGGTAAGAATGGGACAATGTAATTGAAACTTAACAAGAAAAGAGCCCATCGTGCCCTTCTGGGAGAGAGGCGTTTAGCCTCAGACAAGAATGTGGTACCTTTGGGGAGATGTCTCCATTCTTTCAGGGCTAAAATGATTGCCAACAGCTCTCTGTCACCAATCTCGTAATTGCACTCGGCAGGTGACAATTTCTTGGAAAAGTAGCCACAAGGATGCATAGAACCCTCAGAGGTAGGATGTTGAGACAGAAGGGCGCCAACACCAGTCTCAGAAGCATCAACCTCAAGGATAAAATGTAACGTAGGATCAGGATGTGCCAACACAGGAGCAGAAACAAAGGCAGCCTTGAGACTTTCAAAGGCCTTAATGGACTCCAGAGACCAACTCTGTGGGTTAGCGTTTTTTCTGGTCATATCGGTCAGGGGCTCGACCAGAGACAAGAAGTTACAAATAAACTTTCAATAATAGTTGGCAAAACCCAGGAAACGCTGCAGAAGACGTAACTCCATGGGTCGAGGCCAAAGTAGAACTGCCGAAATTTTCTCTGGGTCCATCGAAAAACCAGTAGTGGAAATGACATTGCCCAGGAATTTAACCTGTTCCCGATGGAACTCACACTTCTCCAGTTTACAATAGAGATTGTTCTCTCTTAATTTCTGATATCTGTGTGGGGGCTCTCCAGGGACTTGGAAAATATGAGGATATCATCGAGATAAACCACCACACAAACTGCAACAAATCTCGGAGGACATCGTTAATAAATTCCTGTAAAACTGCCGGGGCATTATAAAAGCCAAAAGGCGTTACGAGATACTCATAATGGCCTGTTCTGGTATTAAACGCAGTTTTCCACTCGTCATCCTCTTTAATCCTCACGAGATTGTGAGCCCCTCTCAGATCAAGCTTAGTGAAAACCGTTGTTCCCTTGAGGCGGCCAAATAACTCTGTAATCGATGGGATCGGGTAGGCATTCTTAATCGTGAAACGATTGAGACCCCTATAATCAATACAAGGTCTCAGTTCACCGCTCCTCTTCTTCACAAAGAAGAAACCAGCACCAGCAGTATACGAGGATTTGCGGATGAAACCCAGAGAAAGTGCGTCTGCAACATACTCCTCCATGGCTTTATCCTCCAAGACCGACAAAACCCGGCCATGAGGGGGAATGGCACCAGGTTGAAGGTCAATTGCGCAATCATACGGCCGGTGTGGAGGCAAACTACCGGCTTGACCCTCGTCAAAGACATCGCTAAAATCACGGTACTCCTCTAGCAGGGAGGAGAGTGAAGAGGTACACAGGACCTTGGCTACCTCCCAGAAGCATGTTTCACTGCATTGTGGTGATCAGGAGAGAACCTCAGCATGGAGCCAATCAAAAGAGGGTTTGTGCCTCTGTAACTAAGGATAACCAATAACCAGCGGAAACTTAGGAGAGGAAATCACTTGGAATTGGATTATCTCATGGTGAAGAGCCCCTACGGCCATGGACAATGGAACCGTCTCATGAGTCACATGGGCAGGCTGTAGAGGTCTCCCCTCAAGAGCCTCAATGGCAAGTGGAGTGTCACGCAGCTGCAGTGGAATCGAGTGCTTTGATACAAAGGCAGCATCAATGAACAGGCCTGCAGCGCCAGAGTTGTTCAGAGCCTGTATCTCGATAGACGACTTATGCCGCATACACACGAGCGGACTTTACAGCAGACTTTGCCCGGCGGACGGGATTTCGTCGGACAATTTGATCGTGTGTGGGCTCCAACGGACTTTGTTTTCTCAAAAGTTGGACGGACTTAGATTTGAAACATGTTTTAAATCAATCCGTCGAAATCGAGTCCGGTCGAAAAGTCCGCTAGTCTGTATGCTAGTTCGACTGACAAAAAGCCACGCTAGGGCAGCTATTGGCTATTGGCTATGAACTTCCTTGTTTTAGTCCGGTCGTACGTCATCACGTACGAAGTCGACGGACTTTGGTGGATTGTGTGTAGGCAAGTCCGTTCATTCAGAAAGTCCGTCGTAAAGTCCGTCAAAAAGTCAGCCGAGCAAAGTCTGCCGTAAAGTTCGCTCGTGTGTACGCGGCATTAGCCCAAGAAAGGGTGACCAAAACCAGGGGCTTATCCTTCTGGATAACTGGGGATGACACAACACTACCTAAGGTCTGTCCATGATAGGACCTCAAGGTTCGGGTGTTCCCAGGACGGGTAGAACAAAACTTCAAAAAGTGACCTGCCTGGCCACAATAAAGGCACAATCTTTCCCTCCTCCTAAAGGCTCTCTCATCCGCAGAGAGATGCGTGAAGCCCAAGTGCATGGGTTCATCTTCACTGACCGACTCGGTTCCAGGAGGCATGGGAGGTGAGGGAGGCACGGGTGGGACTGCAAAGCTCGGAGGCAAATGTACAGGTGGCTTCCGCAAGCCAGTCTCTCTGAGTCTGGAGTCAATGAGGATGGCAAATGAGATCAATCTCTCTAGCTCAGTGGTTATATCTCGGGCTGCTATCTCATCCTTGATGGATTTCGAGAGACTATGAGAAAAAGCAGCCACGAGGGCCTCATTGTTCCAAGCAACCTCTGCTGCCAGAGTACAGAACTCAATGGCGTAGTCGGCAGCAGTTCTCTTACTCTGTTTGATGGACATGAGGCACTTGGCAGCAGAAGCGGAGCGTGCGGAAACATCAAATACCCTTTTAAAGGCGGCCATAAACTCAGGGTAACTCAAGACAACAGGTTTTTGCGTCTCCCATAGAGCATTAGCCCAGGCCAAGGCTCTCTCAGAAAGCAAAGATATCACAAACCCTACTTTGCTTCTGTCCATGGGAAACGCCTGGGGCAGCATCTCAAAGTATATCTCAACTTGATTGAGAAACCCTCTGCATTGAACTGGATCTCCCCCAAATCACTGGGGAAGCAGGGCGGAACCAGACATACCTCTTAGAGGTAATACTCAAGGAGGGTGCCTGCACAGAGACTGGCGCAGTAGCAGGGACGGCCTGCAACTCAGGTTGTAATGGAGCAGCCAAAGTGGGGGATTCCAGGCGACTCAGGAGCATTTGTAACGCCATGGCAAACTGATCCATGTGGTGATCTTGCTCATCCAATCTGGACAAAATATTACCAGCAAGTGGATTGACTGTATCTTCTGAATTCATGGCCTTTGCCTACTGTCAGAAACCATGAACCAGACCAAGATAGAAGTACAGTAAAATCACACTTGTTTATTAATAAAAATAAAAAGGTAAATAGAGTAAGCGTAGTCAAAGCATAGCCAGAGTCCAGTAACCGGATCAGGTAGTCAGCCAAGCCAGAGTTCAGTAACCAGATCGGGTAATCAGCCAGGCCAGAAGTCAGGGATCCAAGTAGAGGAACAGCAAGCAGAATAAGGAGCCAGAAGGGATGTCAGCAAAGCCAGTCTTTAAACAAGAACGCAGGAGATGGTTTCTTGTGATGTGACCAAGGCGAAGGCAGGAATGAAGCTGAGCTGGAGATCTTTAAGTAGGCGGGACTGACGAGCAGATCCACAATAGCTGGTTAACTGAGGAGAGAGATGAGTGCTGGCAATTATTCAACAGCTGAGCGGCCAGCTCAGAGAAGGAAGGGCTGAGCCAGCCCTGACAGTATATATATTTATGGTTGGAGCCCTATGTCCGATATGGACATAGAAAACATTTATAATTAACATAAGACTTACCATCGGAAATAGACCTGGAAGTGTGGACTTACCATATGAAATGGACCTGAAAGTGTGCCTTGGTCTAATGGCCGGTATGCCAAAATAAGGGGGCAAAAACATTCAGGTAGGTGTGTAGTTTTATTAGATTTATCTTTGTTTATTGAGCAAGTTTGGTGAATGCTTGTGCCGTTTCCACCTAAGGAGTGGGGATGTACCGGACGAGGTAGGCAGAGTTTCCCCTGCTAAGTCTCTTAATGATGTGGTCTGGGACCTATGCCGAAATGCTGCCAAGGCTGCCCCAATACTGAAGAGAGACCGGAGTACTGACTGGGGTCGAGGTGTAGACTGCGTAGAAGAACCCCCAGGTGTTTGATGAACTGGCAGGCACTCAAGGGTTTGCCTGAAAAGGTAATAGGGGACTAGAGTTTGAGTGTACCGATAGGAGTAACAGTAGGCTGTCGAGTATGGTTACAGGACACCGGACGTTGTTTATTTTATGGAGATGGATGTCTATCGCGGGGCTTGATTGCTGGGTTTTAGACGCTGCAAGGTGAAGGAAGAAATGGTGTTGGTAGAGAGCCAACTACTCAGAACTCGCTGGGCCGCCAAAACCGGTAGTAGGCTAAGTTAATGGCTGCCTATATGATCAACCTGGGGAGAAGGCCAAATGGCGAACTAGTAAAGATAGTAAACATGTCCCCGAGGATGGCAGCCTGGAATGAACGTACAGTGGACATTGACTGGTGTTGCCAAGATAATTGCACCAGCCTGCGCAGGAAGGACATAACAGAGCGATGCGGACCTGGCTTCATCAAGAAGATCGCCTCGGACCGGTTATCGGTGGCGAAATCCACGGCCTGTCCTGTCCAGATGTGACCCTAGAGCTGAGCGGCTGCCGTGACCAGGTATAGCTTGAAGAGGGAGGAAGTCCGTGTAAACGCGGGGTTTGGAGTGTCTCTGGAGGCCATGTTCTTGTAAACCAATGGTGGCCAAAATCTGCAGCGAAGCCTTTGGAGGCTGTGGCATCTGTCACTACCTGGGGTGATGAGGGCAACATGGATGGTATAAACATTGATATACCGATCCACGTAGTACGGGACTTTCCGGCATTGATAGGTCCGCTACTGCCGGGCGTCTAAATTAAGGATCTGCAGGGGGTCCTGTGTGTGGGAGAGGAAGACACAGAATATCGATCCTGGGGGAATGACCTGTATTGCAAATTTGAGCATTCCCGGGAAAGACTGAAGCTGTTTTTTAGTACACACCCGTGTATGAGTGAAGTCTTGGGGAACTGGCCTGATGCAGATCAGCTTGTCACGGGGGGAGGCTGGCCTGCGTGGAGTTGTTAGTTCGGAAGAGGTTATTGTAGACCTCGGTTCTGGTTTGTTGAGTTTTGGAGACCACAAGCTGAAAGACGTAATGTTTTTTTTTTTTTTTTTTTCAGCGAGTCAAGTGGTGTCTACGTAGTACCTGGCTGCTAGTGTCGGTAAAAGTGAATTTGTTAGGCTGTAAAAAACCACAGAAAGCCAGGTAGATGGCTGCTTGGATGACTAGACTGGGGAATGTGTGAGGTTTGTGATATGTCCGTAAAGATGGCAGTTGTGATGGGCAAGTGTTGCCGTTAGCTATGGGCTGATGCTTCTGGATGCCACGTAGAAGGGATCTTACTGTATGGGCCGTAGACACAGATGGCTCTCTGGGGTCCTGTAAGGACAGGAAATGCTGGATGCTGGCTAGGTATAGCCTGATGGTGTTATGAGAAGGAGCCAGCTGCGTGTGGCAATACGATAGCTGGTGTGGGATTGAACCTGAACTCAACTAACCTAAGGGAGAAATGATACAGAAATGACGAGTGGATCATATGAACATGCCAATGGAGACAACTGGCCGATTAAGTGCCACTGAAGAATGATGTGTGACTGATTGTGTGCCACTGGGAATGTGTTTGTACTTATTGCAAGAAGTCATGCTAAGATGCGAGGCCTGTAATGATTGCAAGAGTTGTGCTTAAATACGTGCTTGCAACGATTGCAAAGGAGTTTGTGTCAATAGAGATGTATTTGCAGTGATTGTGAGAAGTCCGTATTACGGCATGTGCTTGCACGGACTGCAAGGAGTTATGCTTGAATGCGTGTTCGCAATGATTGCGAGAGGTTATGTTTGGATACGTGTTTGCAATGATTGCAAGAAGTTATGCTTAGATGTGTGCTTGCAACAATTGCAAGAAGTTATGCTTAGATGTGTGCTTGCAACAATTGCAAGAGGTTTGTGACTAGATGCATGCTTGCAATGATTGCAGAAAGTTATGCTTGGGTGTATGCTTGCAGTGTTTGCAAGAAGTTATGCTAAGATGCGTGTTTGTAATGACTGTAATGCTCCGTACACACGGTCGGATTTTCCGATGGAAAATGTCAGATCGGAGCGTGTTGTCGGAAATTCCGACCGTGTGTGGGCTCCATCGGACATTTTCCATCGGATTTTCCGACACACAAAGTTGGAGAGCAGGAGATAAAATTTTCCGACAACAAAATCCATTGTCGGAGATTCCGATCGTGTGTACACAAATCCGACGGACAAAGTGCCAGGCATGCTCAGAATAAATAAAGAGATAAAAGCTATTGGCCACTGCCCCGTTTATAGTCCCGACGTACGTGTTTTACGTCACCGCGTTCAGAACGATCGGATTTTCCGACAACTTTGTGTGACCGTGTGTATGCAAGACAAGTTTGAGCCAACATCCGTCGGAAAATATCCTAGGATTTTGTTGTCGGAATGTCCGAACAAAGTCCGACCGTGTGTACGGGGCATAAGAGTTGTGCTTAAATGTGTGCTTGCAACGATTGCAAGGGGGTTTATGTCGCTGAAGATGTGTTTGTGGTGACTGTGAAAAGTACGTATTACTGCACGTGCTTGCAAAGACTGCAAGAGTTATGCTTGGATGTGTGCTTGCCACGATTGCGAGAAGTTGTAATTGGATGCGTACTTGTAATGATTGCAAGAAGTTGTAATTGGATGCGTACTTGCAATGTTTGCAAGAAGTTTATGATTGGTTGCGTGTTTGAAATGATTGCAAGAAATTGTGCTTGGGTGTGCTTGCAATGATTGCAAGAAGTTATGTTTGGGTGCGTACTTGCAACGATTGCAAGAAGTTGTGCTTGGGTGTGCGCTTGCAACGATTGCAAGAAGTTATGTTTGGATGCGTACTTGCAACGATTGCAAGAAGTTGTGCTTGGATGTGCGCTTGCAACGATTGCAAGAAGTTATGTTTCGATGTGTGCTTGCAACAAATGCAAGAAGTTTATGCTTGGATGCGTGCTTGCAACGATTGTGGGGAGTTGTGCTTTTTTTTTTTTTTTTTTTTTGTGTATGAAATTTAGTCCGATATGAACTGGTTGTAAGGTGTATGAAATGAATCTGATACGAATCTTTTGTATGTTGTATACAATGAATCCTGATACAAATCAGTTTGTAAAGTGTATGAAATGATACCAACATCAGAGACACCCATTCTAAGGCTTCAAAGAGAACTAAAAAGAATAATAAACTGACGAGCGGGACAACCTTGTGGACCATACCTCTACCTTTCTACCCTTTTTCTTCTCTTTCCTTTTCTCCACCTTACGATTAAAGCTCATTATCAGAATTTATTTGACCTATATACACTCTACCTGTAAACAATATGTATAGTAGGTATAAATCATTTAAATACCTACAAAAGTAACTAAGGAAATGACATATATCTTTAATTTAGGTTTACGTGAACCCAATGTTTAATATTTGAAATTTCATGATATTTACCTATATAAACCCTACTGTAAAACAATGAGCTTACTTTATAGATCCTTGTAAACTTACTTTATGTATCTTTATAACATTGTATACTCAATAAACTTCTTTTGACAAGGAAATGATACCAACATAAATCGGATTGTACGACTATAAGGGGGGATAGTAGTGAGGCGAAGGTTTTAACCAATGAATTGGGACCATGACTGAACTTCGAAGGAAGACGGGGTGTGGCTTTTTTTTTTTTTTTTTTGAACTTTGACTGACCTGGAGGAAATGACAGATGACAACCGGTGAAGGGTCTGACTACCTGACTTGAAAAGTGACTTGTAATGTGTTTAAGCGACCAATGCATGAAATTAAAATAGAATGGGTGAAATGTCTATGCTATGACAGAGGCACGAATCGGTGTGCCGTGACTGCGTTTTAAATGAAAGGTGATAACTCGTGAAGGGTTTGCTGGCTAACTTGAAGCAGTAACTTGTAAGGTGATTTGCAATCTAGTGACAACGAAATGATTTGAAATGTTTGCCTTGATTATGAAATGAGTGAAATCTTTGCCATGACAGAGGTCCGGCTTGGTCATGCCGTGACTGCAAACGACCGCGAACCGGGCTCTGGAGCATGTACTGAAATGAGGCAACCGAAAAAACATTGGTGCACACCGGGACAAATCGGTGCATGTTTGATGCATCTGGATTCGAATCGGAGCGCAATATGAAACAACGAAATGACAGAAATGTTTTCACCTTGACCGAGGCTCGAATTGGTTGTGCCGCATTTGCGACTGGCAACGAACCGAGCTCTGGCATAGGTATGAATACGGCCGAAACAACTGGGGCATTCCGTGAAGAATCGGTGCATCTCGGATGCTACTGGTTTCGAAACGGTGATGCGATATGTGGGAGTGAAATGAATGGCAATAATTCCCATGACAGAGATGCGGATCGGTCGCCCGATGTCTGCGACTAGCTACGATCCGGACTCTGGAGCATGTACTGAAATGAGGCCGTAACTACTGGGGCACACCGGAGCGAATCGGTGCATCTTTAGATGCGACTGGATTTGAATCGGAGCGCGGTACGAGACTGAAATGAATGAAACGGAAATTGCGAATGTGGGAATTTGCGAGACAAGAACTTGCGGACGCTGGTATTCGAATCGTCGGCCTAGTGACGTATATCGCGCACAGGAAACCGACAAGCTCCACAGGTGAGCGGGCTGCTTAAATACCCCCCGGACTCCTCCCATAAATTCAGGCCACCATACTGGCCTTCCTACATTTTATATATATATATATATATATATATATATATATATATATATATACACACACACACACACACACACACACACACACACACATACACACTGCATCATCCAGTCAGTGTAGCCTAGATCTACATTCTACAGTGCATTCAGTGGTGTACTATCTCTAACCTACTTCAGGCAGTTTAGATAGATAGGATAGATAGATACACACACACTCTGCAGCATCCAGTGTAGCCTATATCTACAGTGCATTCCGTGGTGTACTGTTTCTACTACTTTTCTGGCGGTGTACACAGTACACAATACAGTGCAGCCACAGTACAGTTACTACTTTTCTGGTGGTGTACACAATACAGTGTAGTGCGGTGTTGCAAAGCAAAATCCCCATCATGTCCAGAATGCCATCAAGAACAAGCAGACGCTCACAGGCCACTGAAAGAGGGCAAGCAGGCTCCGTGTCTACAGTCAACAGTGCTGGTCGTGGACATGGTGCATCCTCTGCAGGTGACCGTGGGGCACCCTTGTACTTTTTTTCTGCTGCTGGGGCAGGGGCAGAAATATTGGGCCTTTGGTGGTGGTTCTATAACACTGTAACCCTTCACAGATACTCTTGTTGGGCGCAGGAATGGGCCCTGATGTGAAATATTAGATCAAAAATTGTAATTACATGCCCCTGTTAAACAGGGACAGAAAAATTGGGCCTTAGGCAATGGTGTTGGTGCCCTAAACTAGAAATATTGTTGGAAGCTAGCATCATCAAGATTGAGGAGGAATAGAATAGCCACTCAGCATAGACAGTCTTCAAGGGATCCCACATACATAGGAAAATCAGTTACATCAGCATCAGGTGCTTGATAGCTGCTGCTGATCCAAGACTGATTAATTTTTATGAAAGTGAGCCTATCAACGGAGTCTGTGGACAGGCACACTCTATGGTCCGTTACAAACCCTCCAGCAGCACTGAATGTGCGTTAAAGAACACTGTAGGCACAACAGGCCAGTAGCTCAATTGCATATTGAGCTAGTTCTGGCCAGTGGTCCATCCTCAAGACCCAGTAACCCAGTGGATGCTCTGTGGGAAAGGTCTCCAAGTCTGCTCTAGCCCCTAGATATTCCTGCACCATGTAATGCAGATGCTGGCGATGGTTGCTTGCACCGATCAGATCTTAGTGCTGAGGACTGAAAAATTGTCTAAAGGCATCGTCAACTGGCCACCTTCCCCACCGCTCTTCCTCTGACTGAACGAAACCTCAGCAACACATTGTCCAGCACCAGGAAATTGTAACCTCCCAGGGTCTGGAAATGCATTGCACAATACTTTCTTCAAGGCCTCCTGTAGATGTTTCGAAGAAAAGGAAGAGACACTGGAGAGAGGAAGGGAATTGCTGCTCACCCCTTAGGTATTAGGACAAAAGAGAGAGAAGGTTTTCCCCACAAAACGGGGTTTTTAGGCAGCACAGTAATAGATGTAGTCAGTATTGTATGAAAAAATATACAATTTTATTGAAAAATATACCATAAAAGTTAAAAACAATGAGCTCCAGTGGGGAGTGCTTAAAAGCTAAATAGCTGGACATACATTGGCAGACATATATTCATAACAAAAATCCTATCATGAACATAAGACCTGACGCGTTTCAACCCTTAATAGTTGGGGTCTTCTTCAGAGGTTCGGTCTGCTAGAAAGAACATATAAATAGCATTGGTATATACATACATCACTTATTGTATAGCAGTAACCACATTCATCATGTAATGCACCAATACAGTATAGTTACCAAGTGGTGTAGGTCCAACAGAAGAAAGAAAACTTCCCACATGGAGGTCCCTTAAAAAGATATGCTGTGTTTTCCTCCCAGCCTGAGGGAGAATTCCGGATGCCTCCACCGCCACCTCAGCCCAGGCCGGGGTAGTGAGAGGCGAAAGTGACTTACGAGAGGCCACACACTGGGGCACCGCCCGCCCGAGCAAACAGCCGGCCGATGAGCATAGAACACCTAGGATGGGAAAAATTATGAGACAGACTAAATGCACACCCAAGGGATAATAATCAGATTTTTTGTGGACAGAAGCAACCACCAAGGGACCAAAGTCACCCATATGTAATATCTGTAGTACATGTGGTTCAAGTCAAAACCAGAGAGAGTATCCAACCATATTTATATGGTATGTATTTGGTGGCTAATAGATAGTATATAACTATAAAACTATAAAAATATTGGCAAAATACTCTTGCCGTATACAAATGAGAGAAGGTGAGGTAGTGAAGGGTGTGGGAAAAAGGAAAAACTTGTGAGAAAGGTAGGAACATACAATCATCATGGAAGAAAGAGTGAAGTATATAGGGAGGAAATGTGCAGTGAAGTGTGAACAAAGTGGTGGTGGGAGGGGGAGGGAGGGGGGAAAAATGTGGGGGGGGGGGGAATGATTGTGATGAGGTACATGCATATTCATTACCTCAAACAGTGCTAGCCATTGTATGTAACTGCATCAGAGTGCCCCATGAAGACTAGATTGGCACCTGTTTGCCAACCCGGGATTGGTCACAGGTCAAGTGGGACTCAGAGGGTTAGTGTCCAACCCTAAGTCCACTAGTCTAGAAGCAAAACAAAAGAAAAGAATGTATTTTGTATCTATGAAAAAATGCAAAACCACTATGGTCATGAGTAGTCAGACAGATAAAAAATCAATAACAGATAACAGGGTCAGAAGGCCCTGGTTGCCTGGGGTAAAAACAATGATGCAGAAACATAAGGCTGGAAGGGTGTACTTACTTGGTGGTAACCACGAGTGGCAAAGAGTGATAGCAGGCAACGGAGGGTATGTATAATCCTCCAGGCAAGGAAAGGATTGTGGGACTATTGCCAATAATATTTATATATCCTAGATTGATTAGGGGTGTGCATGGCCCGTCCCACCCCATCCCAGGTGTGCCCAGTCAGTCATCAGCTGCGTGGGGGGGCAGCATGGCCGCCAGTAGGCAGCCGTGTGTGGCCTCCCCGGCGTCCAGGAAGAGCGTCAGCCCCGAAATCTCGTCATTCTCGCCGAAATCTCGCGACACCCATGGTGGCACGCGCGGGGCCCCGCGCATGCGCAGTGGCGCAGGGTGTCCGAGAATGTTCAGGGACGCCGCCGGCAAGGAGGGATAGATCCCCAGTGCGGCGCTCGGTGGCCACCCGAGCGCCGAACGGGGAAAGAAGGGGGGGGGGAGGAGCCGTCTAGTCATGTCGGCCCATATTCCCCCCCCCCTTGCCGGGAAGGCACATCACCAATCACCCCCGCACTGGGAGCGATGGCGGAGAGAGCACCAGCGCCCCCCCTGGTCGGAGGGAAAACAGACACACATTCAATATACAGAGAACATTGTATTTTCAACTCAACATTATTAGATTCATATTGCTGTTTGTACATTACATATATATAAAAGGGGAGCATCAGTAAAAAAGGAGAAATTCAATCATATGCATTGGTAACCTCATAGCATCAAATTGGGAGGTAGAGAAACAGTAAATCAAAAAGGCAAACCAATATACAATAAAAAGCAACAAATATACAAAAAATTATCAAAAGGTCAAATCGGAAATATGATAATACTAGAGGCAAAGAAAGAAAAAAGAAAGGGGAGGGAGAGGGGGGGGGGAAAAGGGGGGGAAAGGGGGGAAGAGGGGAGGGAGGGAGGGAAGAGAAAAAAAAAGAGGAAGGAGGGTAAAATTGGATCCTAGCAATGAGGTGCTGATTCATGGACTACTTTTGGTCATATTCCACTCTCAACATTATCGAGAGAGGGAACATGCCTATTGGGTTTTACCAGAAACAAAGCCCTTTAGGAATGGAGCAAAAGAGATAGCATCGTTTAGTCCTGGGAACGAGGTGGAATTTAGTTTAAATATCCACCTCTGTTCATGCTGCAATAAGATTTTGTTCCAGTCGCCGCCTCGCGTTGGTATATGAACTCGATCGAGTGCGGCGAAAGTTACTTTAGGCATTCTGTAATTGTGGGTTTCCATCACATGTCGCCCAAGTGGCAAGTACGGGTTACTGATTTGCATGTGGTAGATATGTTTAGATATGCGTCGGTGAAACTCTTGTTTGGTCTTACCGACGTAGTGTGCCCCACATTCGCAGGACATGAGGTACACTACGCCCCGCGTTTGACAGTTGGTGAAGTGTGATGGTTTAAAAATTGTTCCATTTAGAAGGTTGAAGATCTTTTCATGTCTTATGTACTGGCAGTAAGAGCAGTGTCCACAAGGGAAGGATCCCAGGACAGAACAATGCTTTCCTCTTTTTTGTGCGTTTTTAAACTCACTTTGAACTAATTTGTCTCTTAGTGAGGTTGCTCGTCTATAAGTGATTGAAGGGGTATCTGTAATGAACTTACTAATTTTTGGGTCATCCCGAAGTATGGACCAGTGTCTACCAATGATGTTTCTAATCTGCTTATGTTGTTTGGAAAAACGTAGAATCACTCTGGTGGGATTCATGTTAGGGTCACCCTTCAGCTTTTCTCCAGATAACAGTGCATGTCTGGGTTGTATGGCCGCTCGATTATACGCCCTACGCAGACATGAGCGGCTATAGCCCCGTGCCAGTAATCTAATTTGTAGTTTCTGTGCTTCCTGCTTGAAGAGAGTCTCATCGGAACAGTTCCTGCGTAAACGCAGGTACTGTCCGTATGTGATGGATCTCTTCAAGCCTGTGGGGTGAAAGCTATCCGCATGGAGGATGGTATTTCCTGCGGTGCTTTTTCGAAACAAAGTACTGGAAATGAGGTCCTCTGAGGTACGTCTCAGGTGCAAATCCAAGAAAGTTATTTGATCACAATCATAGGTCATGGTGAACTTTAGATTGCGATCATTTTGATTGATACAATCAAAAAACTTTAATAGAGATTCCTCAGGGCCCTCCCAGATCAGGAGGACATCATCAATGTATCGTCGCCACATACGTATGTGACTCATGTGTGTGGCGAGGCCCTCATCCTCTTGGAGTGCCCTCTCCCACTCCCCCAGGTACAGATTGGCGTAGGCCGGGGCACAACAGGTGCCCATAGCCACGCCCTGTACCTGGAGGTAGTGGGAGTGGTCAAAGATAAAGAAATTGTTATTCAAGATGTATTCCAGGACGTCAATGATAAACTCATTTAATGCTACATCATATTTGCGGCTTCTTAGAAGGAGTGTACGCACAGCCTCGATCCCCTTGTGATGGGGGATCGAGCTGTACAGGGCTTCAACATCGATAGCCACAAAGAAGGAATTTGGTGGAAGGGATGCTCCCTGGATGAGTTGAAGTAAATGCATCGTGTCTTTTAGAAACGAGGGCATACTTGTAACAAACGGTTGTAGAAATGAATCAATCACTCTACTCAGGTTTTCTGATATTCCTCCATTCCCGGAGACAATTGGTCGTCCTGGAGGTTTTATTTGACTCTTATGGATTTTGGGCAAACTATAAAACGTGGCCATGCGTGGGTACTTTGTTCGAATAAATTCATACTGATCTCTGGTGATAACTCCCTTGTCCATAGCGGACTGGATTAGATCATAAAATTTAGTGTACGATCTTTGTATCATTTTTGTTTGAGGCGATTTTGTACCATTCCTCATTGTCTAAGATGTCTTGACACATACGTACGTAGTCATGATTGTCCATCAAAACTACGTTCCCTCCCTTGTCAGATGGTTTTATTGTGATTTCTACATTGTTACACAAGGAATCAATAGCTGCCGATTCATCAGCAGTTAGGTTCTGTGATTGTGTTTTTTTGTATGGGAGTTTGGAAAGGTCTCTTAGTGTTTGTTTGACAAAAATCTCTATGTTTGGGTTTAAACTGAGGGGTGGAAATTTGCCAGAAGGTTTTTTGAAACTCCTTGCAGGTTTCTGGGTGGGTTCATTTGCGCTTTCCAGTAGGGTTTCCAAGTCAATTTGATCTATGAGATCCAAAGTGTTGTTTTCTTGGAATAACAGCGTCAAATCGCGCAGGGCTTTAAATTCTTTCATACTGAAAGTAGCCCACTCAGTCATATCTGTATCGGTATCAGTTTTTGCATGAAGGCTCTTCAAAAGGAGCCGACGTGCAAATAATTGTAAATCGGTTACAACTTCAAATAAATCGAAGTTTTCTTGGGGACAAAAAGTCAATCCATGTGATAGCACATCGATTTCGGCCGCAGATAGTGAATGGGATGATAAGTTTATCACGCTGAGGGATTCTGTGGAATCCGCGTGATATACGCATCCAAGTTCCCTACTCCCCTGTTTGGTTGGGATGGGGAGGATCCCTGTGTTTGGTTTAAAGGATTCTGTGATCCAGATTTTGGACCTCCTAGTGATGGATTTGAATGTTTTTTAGTTGCTGACGTACTGGGTAGGACATCTGTTTCATTAGTAGCTATATTCGATATGTCAGATTTGGATCCTACATGTCTCACCTTCTCCCTATTGGTCTCCGGACTGAGTTCTGAAGGAGCCTCCATAATCCGTTTTTTCCTATCCTGTTCTGGGGAGCCCTTGTTGTTACGGCTCCTTTTGAATTTGCCACGTTCTTTAGATGTTTTTGAATTTTGGTTGGAATCGAGGTCTTTTTTGGGCCTCGATATACTACCAATTTGTTTAGATTGTTGCTGTAATACATATTGTTTGTTTTTTTGGAAATTTGTTTGGGAGTTGTTGTTCCATTTATATGCTCGTCCTTCAGAGAAGGCAGCATGATCCCTCCAGAACTTCGACTCCTTTTTCTGCAGCACATTCCTGTTATAGGTTGACAGGTCATTCCGAAGATTGGCCTGCAGCTCCGAGTACAGGGTGTGCTGCATAAAAGGCTTAAGGGAGGTGTCTATGTTACCAATTTCTGTGTCTAGTAGTACCATTTGTTTGTTGTATTCCCTAGTAAGGATGGCCATCATTTCCTGAGAACAGGCATTCAGATTGGCCTCCCATTCGCTTTTACATTCAGCGCTAATTTGATCTAGATTGGGAAATATTTGAATGCGTAGGCCTAAAGGGTTGATTTTGTCCTCTTTATATCTATTCAAAGTTTTAATGTGCCAGAATAGTGCAGATTTTTTCTCAAGTGTTCTATTTAGCTTATGAAACAGAGATGAGATCTGAGTTTTCGCTCGATTCCCTTGTTCAAACTCTGTTTCATAGCCTGACATCAAATTTACCCATTCTGTACCCTGAAAGTGACTCATATTGATATCAATTTTCAACCAAGAAACATATAGGTACCAACAACAAAAAAAAAAAAAAAAAAAAAAAAAAGAGAGAGATTAATCCTATGTACTGAAGCTCATGTTTCCACTCTCGTGTGTCATAGGGGAAGGGGTGTTTAACCACCCAATTGACAGTCGAAGAAAAGGAAGAGACACTGGAGAGAGGAAGGGAATTGCTGCTCACCCCTTAGGTATTAGGACAAAAGAGAGAGAAGGTTTTCCCCACAAAACAGGGTTTTTAGGCAGCACAGTAATAGATGTAGTCAGTATTGTATGAAAAAATATACAATTTTATTGAAAAATATACCATAAAGGTTAAAAACAATGAGCTCCAGTGGGGAGTGCTTAAAAGCTAAATAGCTGGACATACATTGGCAGACATATATTCATAACAAAAATCCTATCATGAACATAAGACCTGACGCGTTTCAACCCTTAATAGTTGGGGGTCTTCTTCAGAGGTTCGGTCTGCTAGAAAGAACATATAAATAGCATTGGTATATACATACATCACTTATTGTATAGCAGTAACCACATTCATCATGTAATGCACCAATACAGTATAGTTACCAAGTGGTGTAGGTCCAACAGAAGAAAGAAAACTTCCCACATGGAGGTCCCTTAAAAAGATATGCTGTGTTTTCCTCCCAGCCTGAGGGAGAATTCCGGATGCCTCCACCGCCACCTCAGCCCAGGCCGGGGTAGTGAGAGGCGAAAGTGACTTACGAGAGGCCACACACTGGGGCACCGCCCGCCTGAGCAAACAGCCGGCCGATGAGCATAGAACACCTAGGATGGGAAAAATTATGAGACAGACTAGATGCACACCCAAGGGATAATAATCAGATTTTTTGTGGACAGAAGCAACCACCAAGGGACCAAAGTCACCCATATGTAATATCTGTAGTACATGTGGTTCAAGTCAAAACCAGAGAGAGTATCCAACCATATTTATATGGTATGTATTTGGTGGCCAAATACTCTTGCCGTATACAAATGAGAGAAGGTGAGGTAGTGAAGGGTGTGGGAAAAAGGAAAAACTTGTGAGAAAATCTCTATTAAAGTTTTTTGATTGTATCAATCAAAATGATCGCAATCTAAAGTTCACCATGACCTATGATTGTGATCAAATAACTTTCTTGGATTTGCACCTGAGACGTACCTCAGAGGACCTCATTTCCAGTACTTTGTTTCGAAAAAGCACCGCAGGAAATACCATCCTCCATGCGGATAGCTTTCACCCCACAGGCTTGAAGAGATCCATCCCATACGGACAGTACCTGCGTTTACGCAGGAACTGTTCCGATGAGACTCTCTTCAAGCAGGAAGCACAGAAACTACAAATTAGATTACTGGCACGGGGCTATAGCCGCTCATGTCTGCGTAGGGCGTATAATCGAGCGGCCATACAACCCAGACATGCACTGTTATCTGGAGAAAAGCCGAAGGGTGACCCTAACATGAATCCCACCAGAGTGATTCTACGTTTTTCCAAACAACATAAGCAGATTAGAAACATCATTGGTAGACACTGGCCCATACTTCGGGATGACCCAAAAATTAGTAAGTTCATTACAGATACCCCTTCAATCACTTATAGACGAGCAACCTCACTAAGAGACAAATTAGTTCAAAGTGAGTTTAAAAACGCACAAAAAAGAGGAAAGCATTGTTCTGTCCTGGGATCCTTCCCTTGTGGACACTGCTCTTACTGCCAGTACATAAGACATGAAAAGATCTTCAACCTTCTAAATGGAACAATTTTTAAACCATCACACTTCACCAACTGTCAAACGCGGGGCGTAGTGTACCTCATGTCCTGCGAATGTGGGGCACACTACGTCGGTAAGACCAAACAAGAGTTTCACCGACGCATATCTAAACATATCTACCACATGCAAATCAGTAACCCGTACTTGCCACTTGGGCGACATGTGATGGAAACCCACAATTACAGAATGCCTAAAGTAACTTTCGCCGCACTCGATCGAGTTCATATACGAACGCGAGGCGGCGACTGGAACAAAATCTTATTGCAGCATGAACAGAGGTGGATATTTAAACTAAATTCCACCTCGTTCCCAGGACTAAACGATGCTATCTCTTTTGCTCCATTCCTAAAGGGCTTTGTTTCTGGTAAAACCCAATGGCATGTTCCCTCTCTCGATAATGTTGAGAGTGGAATATGACCAAAAGTAGTCCATGAATCAGCACCTCATTGCTAGGATCCAATTTTACCCTCCTTCCTCTTTTTTTTTTTTTCTCTTCCCTCCCTCCCTCCCCTCTTCCCCCCTTTCCCCCCCTTTTTCCCCTCCCTTTTTCCCTCCCCCCCCTCTCCCTCCCCTTTCTTTTTTCTTTCTTTGCCTCTAGTATTATCATATTTCCGATTTGACCTTTTGATAATTTTTTGTATATTTGTTGCTTTTTATTGTATATTGGTTTGCCTTTTTGATTTACTGTTTCTCTACCTCCCAATTTGATGCTATGAGGTTACCAATGCATATGATTGAATTTCTCCTTTTTTACTGATGCTCCCCTTTTATATATATGTAATGTACAAACAGCAATATGAATCTAATAATGTTGAGTTGAAAATACAATGTTCTCTGTATATTGAATGTGTGTCTGTTTTCCCTCCGACCAGGGGGGGCGCTGGTGCTCTCTCCGCCATCGCTCCCAGTGCGGGGGTGATTGGTGATGTGCCTTCCCGGCAAGGGGGGGGGGGGGAATATGGGCCGACATGACTAGACGGCTCCTCCCCCCCCCTTCTTTCCCCGTTCGGCGCTCGGGTGGCCACCGAGCGCCGCACTGGGGATCTATCCCTCCTTGCCGGCGGCGTCCCTGAACATTCTCGGACACCCTGCGACACTGCGCATGCGCGGGGCCCCGCGCGTGCCACGTGACGTCATGGGTGTCGCGAGATTTCGGCGAGAATGACGAGATTTCGGGGCTGACGCTCTTCCTGGACGCCGGGGAGGCCACACACGGCTGCCTACTGGCGGCCATGCTGCCCCCCCACGCAGCTGATGACTGACTGGGCACACCTGGGATGGGGTGGGACGGGCCATGCACACCCCTAATCAATCTAGGATATATAAATATTATTGGCAATAGTCCCACAATCCTTTCCTTGCCTGGAGGATTATACATACCCTCCGTTGCCTGCTATCACTCTTTGCCACTCGTGGTTACCACCAAGTAAGTACACCCTTCCAGCCTTATGTTTCTGCATCATTGTTTTTACCCCAGGCAACCAGGGCCTTCTGACCCTGTTATCTGTTATTGATTTTTTATCTGTCTGACTACTCATGACCATAGTGGTTTTGCATTTTTTCATAGATACAAAATACATTCTTTTCTTTTGTTTTGCTTCTAGACTAGTGGACTTAGGGTTGGACACTAACCCTCTGAGTCCCACTTGACCTGTGACCAATCCCAGGTTGGCAAACAGGTGCCAATCTAGTCTTCATGGGGCACTCTGATGCAGTTACATACAATGGCTAGCACTGTTTGAGTTAATGAATATGCATGTACCTCATCACAATCATTCCCCCCCCCCCCCCACATTTTTCCCCCCTCCCTCCCCCTCCCACCACCACTTTGTTCACACTTCACTGCACATTTCCTCCCTATATACTTCACTCTTTCTTCCATGATGATTGTATGTTCCTACCTTTCTCACAAGTTTTTCCTTTTTCCCACACCCTTCACTACCTCACCTTCTCTCATTTGTATACGGCAAGAGTATTTTGCCAATATTTTTATAGTTTTATAGTTATATACTATCTATTAGCCACCAAATACATACCATATAAATATGGTTGGATACTCTCTCTGGTTTTGACTTGAACCACATGTACTACAGATATTACATATGGGTGACTTTGGTCCCTTGGTGGTTGCTTCTGTCCACAAAAAAATCTGATTATTATCCCTTGGGTGTGCATTTAGTCTGTCTCATAATTTTTCCCATCCTAGGTGTTCTATGCTCATCGGCCGGCTGTTTGCTCGGGCGGGCGGTGCCCCAGTATGTGGCCTCTCGTAAGTCACTTTCGCCTCTCACTACCCCGGCCTGGGCTGAGGTGGCGGTGGAGGCATCCGGAATTCTCCCTCAGGCTGGGAGGAAAACACAGCATATCTTTTTAAGGGACCTCCATGTGGGAAGTTTTCCTTTCTTCTGTTGGACCTACACCACTTGGTAACTATACTGTATTGGTGCATTACATGATGAATGTGGTTACTGCTATACAATAAGTGATGTATGTATATACCAATGCTATTTATATGTTCTTTCTAGCAGACCGAACCTCTGAAGAAGACCCCAACTATTAAGGGTTGAAACGCGTCAGCTCTTATGTTCATGATAGGATTTTTGTTATGAATATATGTCTGCCAATGTATGTCCAGCTATTTAGCTTTTAAGCACTCCCCACTGGAGCTCATTGTTTTTAACTTTTATGGTATATTTTTCAATAAAATTGTATATTTTTTCATACAATACTGACTACATCTATTACTGTGCTGCCTAAAAACCCCGTTTTGTGGGGAAAACCTTCTCTCTCTTTTGTCCTGTAGATGTTTCATCCTCTGCTCCCTCTGCGAAGGTAGGATGAGTTCTGCAACCTTACCCTTGTAACGTGGATCAAGAAGGGTTGCCAGCCAGTAATGATCCCTCTCCTTGATACCACAAATCCTAGGGTCCCTACGCTGCATGGCCTCCCTGATTCTGCAAAGCCTGCAAAAGTTTGCAGAGGCATTAGATTCTGAGTCCTCTGGGTCACTAAGGATCACATGATCCGTAACAACCTCCTCCCAGCCACATACAACTCCTTGGGTTTCTGGGGACTGAAAACCATCCCTTGAAGACTGCTGCTGAGTGTTATCCTCCACGTCCATGCTGACACAATCCTCCTCCTCTTATTCCTGTGTGTTTTTGGTGGGCCCGCCAGAATAATATCTGGATAAAAGGGCCTTGAGAGGTAAGAGGTTGTACACATTTTAATATATTCACATATATTTTATATACACTTACACATTCAGTGAATATTCTTCCCTAGAAGGTGTTTTTTTGGGTAGACTTATTCTCTTAGTGCTTTCTTTTCTTAACCAGGAATAGGTAAGGTCACCAATCAGAGCCACGCTATGCCAACCATTGAGGCATCAGCCTGTAATGATATACACAGACTAGATGCAAGGGAAACACACACTTTTATAGAAGAGCAGCCATCAGAATGGAACCTTGGTGCAAAGGGTAATTATGGGAAAGGTCTGCATTTTACTTGTAACTAAATATGTTTGTAGATTAATGTTTTAAGGAATGTACTCTGAATTCCTTCATGTAATTCTCTTAACCTAATATTTTCTTCCTTGGTGTAGACTATAGATAGATGGTTGCGTATTATCATGACCTTTTCATATCTTATGACCTTTTCCTCTCCAAATCCCTTAATCTATTTGCTATTACCGAAACCTGGCTCCAGGAATTCGCCACTACCTCTCCAGCTGCCCTGTCCCACAGTGGCCTCCTCTGGACTCACTCCACCAGACCCAGTGGATGAAAAGGAGGTGGTGTCGGACTTCTCATCTCCCCACAATGCACCTTCCAGGTTCTTTCCACACCTCCCTATCTTTCCCCCTGCTCTTTCGAAGTGCACTGCATTTGTCTTTTCTCTCCAGCTTGTCTGAGGGTCGCAGTCATTTATCGGCCTCCTGGACCAGTGTCACGCTTTCTGGATGACTTCTCTGCATGGCTACCCTACTTTCTCTCCTCTGAAGTACCTGCCATCATAAAGCCATAGGTGACTTTAACATTCCAATTAATGTTAATACTGCAACCACTTCTCAACTGCTCAATCTAACCTCCTCTTTTAACACAATCGACCTCGTATTCTCCCATCGCTGCACTCCCTACAACCTCTCTAACACCCCCTTTCCTCTCTCTGATCACAACCTTATCCGTTTCACACTCTCCTTGTCTCCTGTCTCCCGTGCTGCCAACCCACAAACCACTGCCCGCAGAAACCTTCGCAACCTCAACCCTTCCCTTCTTCATTCTGTTACTGATGGCCTTTATGACAAAATCGCACCCCTGTTCTGCCCAGACCTAACCACTTCCATCTGTAACAACGTGCTGTCATCCTCCCTAGACATACTTGCTCCTCTTTCTCCTTGCAGGACCAGGCCACATCTGCCACAACCCTAGCAATCAGACGACACCAGAAGTCTCAAGAGACGCAGCCGTGCTCTTGAGTGAGCATGGTGTAAATCTAAGTCCCTGTAAGACTTTACCCTCTATAAATCTGCCTTTCCCAAATACAACTCCTGCTTCCACACTGCTAAACAAATCTACTACAACACTCTGATCAAAACCCTTTCATCCAAACCTCGTCAACTCTTTTCTACCCTTAATTCCTTACTTCACCCCCCACTGCCCCACCCACCATCTTGCTTACCGCTCAACAGATTGCCAACCATTTCAAAAGCAAAATCGACACCATTCGCAAAGAGATATCCAGCATTCAACTTCCTCCCCTACCCAACACATCAGGTCCAACAGCACACTCAATACTCTCCTCCATCTGCCCAGTTACCACCGATGAAGTTGATAAACTCCTCTCCATGGCCCACCTCACCACCTGTCCCCTAGAACATGTCCCCTCACAATTACTGTGACCACCTTCCCACTCTATCCTAAACTCCCTAACCCACATCTTCAACCTCTCCCTCTCCTCCGGCACCTTTCCTTCCCTGCTCAAACATGCGCTGGTTACCCCCATACTTAAAAAACCCTCACTAGACCCCACCTGTTTGAATAACTTAAGACCCATCTCACTGCTCCCATTTGCCTCCAAGCTCATTGAACGCCTTGTCCATGACCGAATGAGTCGCTACCTCATGGACAACAACCTTCTCGACCCCCTACAGTGCGGCTTCCGTCCACAACATTCTACTGAATCTGCCCTACTGAAACTCACCAATGACCTACTAACTGCTAAAACCAATGGCCATTATTCCATACTCATACTCTTAGACCTATCTGCTGCCTTCGACACAGTTGACCACCTGCTCCTCCTCAGCAAACTACACTCTCTTTGCTTCTGCTTTATCTTGGTTCTCCTCCTACCTATCTCAGCACACTTTCTGTGTCACTTACAACTCAATCTCCTCTTCCTCTCTGTTGGAGTACCCCAAGGCTCTGTCTTTGGGCCCCTCCTATTCTCGCTCTATAGGAAAAAGTATACCGCACTAGTGGAACATATAAAACAAGCTAGAGCAGCTACTAAAGTGAGATACATGCACAAAATGGAATAGAAAAAAAATATAGCAGCACTAAACTTTAAACATACATTAAATAAATAATCAATAAGATTGGTAATCAGCAGTGATATGGTAAAAAGTTCATCAAAATATTGTTGTTGAGACAAACACAATCCTAGTATTAAAGATGATCAGAAGTGAAAATGTCCTTTAGTAGGAAACTATTCGTGCTCAGATTCCATAAACCAAGTGTAGATAATTGATGTAATAAGTGAGAGATAAGTCATCCACTGCAACCAAAGTAAACCACCACACAGAATGCACGCTTACCCCAAGACAAGCTATATGAGCCTGCAGCCTATTACCCGGCCAGGGCCTTTATCCAAGGACGGGGAGACCATTGCCACAGCAGGATCCTAGAGATGTGGTCAGCAAACAGCCCAGATCACCCGAGTCCTGGGTTCAGATAGGTAGTCAACTCTAGGTACCGTTCAGATATTCCCCAGAATAAAAAGAGCTCACCATAGCATAATACTGATGGACCATCATTTATTAAAAAAATAGAACAACACTTACAAACTTCCAAGGTTTAAAAACGCATAAAAAAGCATGGTATATTGAGCCTGGCAGGCTATGTACCCGACATGTTTCGTACTAAACATACGTCATACCATGTAGAAACATTTGGGATGTTCATATTTACGATACTAATGGATAATATGTACAAAAGAAAATACGAAGTATTAGTCAATTAATACCATATTCAGATTGGAGATGATTTCCGTTGATCCACAAAGGGCCTGCAACATCCCCACATAGACACTTAGAAAATAGGCATATTAGCCCACAAACGAAAAGAATACCATATAAACAATCACACCAGATCCAAATTGCCTCAGGAGTTGTCTATGATTGCATTGATGTCTATATCAACATTAAGACCATATGGGGTGTAACATTTGATTTTATGGACCCATAGAATTTCAAGTCTAGAGATGCTCCTAACAAGAGAACTCCCTCTCCATTGGGGGTGATATTTGTCATTCCCCAAAAAGATAGTTTTGGAGGGGTCCTTGTTGTGTGTGGTCAAATAATGTTTGGAAACTGAATGTTTGGGAAAACCATTCTTGATCTTTGTAATGTGCATTTAGTCTGACGGAGAGGAGTCGTCTAGTCCTGCCCACATATTGTAACCCACTAGATTTGAAATGCTATGGGTCCATAAAATCAAATGTTACACCCCATATGGTCTTAATGTTGATATAGACATCAATGCATTCATGGACAACTCCTGAGGCAATTTGGATCTGGTGTGATACGAATTAATGCAGTGTTCGTATGGTATGAATCCCCTATTTGTCCCCTATATGTTCGCTGCTGTTCAATCATACACACATTTAAATATTAATATTAATTTTAATTTATGGGATGAGCAACTTAGTAATGCTTGATTGCATTGCGGCTGCATATACATTACAATTGGGTTGATATTTATAAAATATCTCAATAATTATTTAGTTTACTTGCCCGCTGCCTCAATCCATCGATGGTGGTGGGGAGGGTTTTCCTTTAGAAAGTGATTATGACCGGGATGGGGTTACAGACACTCGGTATCACTAGATTTTTTTATTTGTATGTTTAATATATAATCTCCTATAGTTTTCTGCTTCTGACTGTTCGTGGCAGACTACTTTTCCAACATCTAATATGGTGAATCTGGTCCTTTGCCAGTCTTCCTGGCGAGGCGATAGATGATTTCCAGTTTTTGATTCACATTGAGGCCTGGTTCATCCATATGTATATAATACGCGATACGTCAGTGCGTCGCCCGTGCCCCCAGGTGACGTCATTATATGACGAAACGCGCGTCGGGAGGAGCTGACGTCATCGCGTGTTAGTCCGAGTGGACGGGCGTTCGTACTAGCCGGCCGGCTGTTATGCATTTTTAAACCTTGGAAATTGTAAGTGTTATTCTAATTTTTAATAAATGATGGTCCGTCAGTATTATGCTATGGTGAGTTCTTTTTATTCTGGGGAATACCTGAACGGTACCTGGAGTTGACTATTTATCTGAACCCGGGACCCGGGTGATCTGGGCTGTTTGCTGACCACATCTCTAGGATCCTGCTGTGGCAATGATCTCCCCTGTCCTTGGATAAAGGCCCTGGCCGGGCATTCTGTGTGGTGGTTTACTTTGGTTGCGGTGGATGATTTATCTTTCACTTATTACATCAATTATCTACACTTGGTTTATGGAATCTGAGCTCAATTAGTTTCCTACTAAAGGACATTTTCACTTCTGATCATCTTTAATACTAGGATTGTGTTTGTTTCGACAACAATATTTTGATGAACTTTTTACCATATCACTGCTGGTTACCAATCTTATTGATTCTTTATTTATTTAATGTTTGTTTAAAGTTTAGCGCTGCTATATTTTTCTATTCTCGCTCTATACCTCTTCCCTGGGCCAGTTGATAACCTCCCATGGCTTCCAATACCACCTCTACGCCGATGACACCCAGATCTATCTCTCCACTCCTCAACTCACCCCCTCGATCTCCTCACGGATCTCAAACTTATGGAATGACATATCGGTATGGCTGTCACACCACTTTCTCAAACTCAATCTTTCTAAAACTGAGCTTGTAATATTTCCTCCTTACCGGTCCCCACCCCATGACTTTACCATTAGGATCAACAGCACAACCATTGGTCCCTCCACACATGCCAGGGTGCTGGTTGTAATCCTTGACTCCAACCTCTCCTTCAGCCCCCACATTCAACCAGAATTCAACCCTTCCTGACTAATGACACCACAAAGCAACTTATTCACTCCTTGATTGTTTCCCGCCTTGACTATAGCAACTCTCTCCTTAATGGCCTACTCTTACACGGGCTATCCCCCCTTCAGTCTATTATGAATGCTGCTGCTAGACTAATATACCTCAATAATCGATCTATAACTGCTGCCCCTCTCTGCTAGTCCCTTCACTGGCTTCCCCTACCCCACCACTTAAAATTCAAAATGCTAACCACAACATACAAGGCCATCCACAACATTGCCCCCAGCTACATCACCAGCCTCATCTGCAGACATCACCCAAATCATCCCCTCCGCTCCTCTCAGGACCTCCAGCTCTCTAGCTCCCTTGTTACCGCCTCTCATGCTCGCCTTCAGGTCTTCTCCAGAGCCTCTCCCATCCTCTGGAATTCCCTGCCCCAGTATATCTGATCAGCCCCTAACCTGTCCTCCTTTAGGAGATCCCTGAAAACTCACTTATTCATAGATGCCAATCCCACATCCACCTAACAACTGTCCCTGAGCCACCCCCATCAAATAATTCCCTGCATCTATTACCTTTTGTACCACCAACCCCTCCCTTTAGAATGTAAGCTCTATGAGCAGGGGCCTCCTGTCCCTTCTGTATTGAACTGTACTGCAATTGTGCTGTTCCCCCTCTACATTGTAAAGAGCTGCATAAACTGTTGGCGCTATATAAATCGTGAATAATAATAATAATAATAATAAGATAGACTTTCAACTACTCACCAATAAATGTTGTTATTGTGTTAAAGCTTTCACTCATGGTCAAAGAACTCTCATTTAACTCAAATCATATCTGAGAGATATTAAATCTCAAATATAGTATACGGGAAACAGACTGCATGGGAGGTCGTCATATGTCTGGTCAAGCATGTGGTGCCCAAGCGGCTGCTGTTCTGGCCACGCTTAATCCGCTGTATATTACATCTCAAATATAGTATACGGGAAACAGACTGCATGGGAGGTCGTCATATGTCTGGTCAAGCATGTGGTGCCCAAGCGGCTTCTGTTCTGGCCACGCTTAATCCGCTTCAGACATAGGTTGCAAACAGCAATGGTGCGATCTGCTGTACACGTGTCCAAAAAGGCCCACACCAAGGAACTTTTAAAAATCAGCGGGGAGTCAGCAGTGCCCTGCACCTGCGGAGCTCTGCGGTGTGATGCAGTAGAGTGGCTGCCCTTAAGCTGCCCCCTAGAGGACATCCTGCCTCGTTGGAATTGTGCCTCCTCCTCTATTCTACCAGGCACCCAAGTAGAGTCAGTGACCTCATCATCCCCTCCCTCCTCGTCACTGGAGCAAACTTGGCACTATGCTGCAGCTGGGGGAACATGACTGCCAGTTTCTTGTCCTTCTTGGGCACCCCCTCTCTCTAGGCTCACGTTACTCCCTTCCTCAACCTGGGAACCAACATCGGAGCCTTCAAATCGCTGCATATCCTGCAGCAGCATGTACCCGACACTGTGGTCGAATAGTTCGGGGGACTCCTCCGTGCATGATGGTGGGGCTACAGAAGGAGACTGTGGACAAGGAGCCGGTGGAATAGGCCGCTTTGGCAGCTGCATAGGAAGGCAAACTACTGAGCCTGGGTGACAGAGGATGAGGAGGATAAGGCCAGCTTTGTTATCTACTCCACCAACTCTTCTGCATGTTCTGGCTCAATAACACGGCCAGCAGCAGAGAAATAGGACAAGCGTGCCCCACCTTCATAGGATGCACCATGTCCACGACCAGCACTGTTGACTGTAGACACAGAGCCTGCTTGCCCTCTTTTAGTGGCCTGTGAGCGTCTGCCTCTCCTTGGTGGCCTTCTGGACATGATGTATATTTACAATAGTTCAAATAACGATCTGTGAATGGTGGACTGTGCACACATTAATAAAGCGTGACACTTCAGTGCTCCCCTCTTCCAACCGCATGCCCCTCTTGTTATTGCACTCACCAGAGCGCCTCAGCCCTGCGGGGGTAACAGGCGTAAAAGCTGAATCCAGATAGAGATGTCCCCCTGGGTAAGAAATCCCTCTGGTGTCACACAGCTCCCAACAGCCTCTCTATGCGGTTACGGGTTCCTCAGCACTTTCGGATGTTTTTCCTGTGCTCATCCATGAATCCAGACGTTTCCATTAGTAATGTCTTTCTTCCTTACAGACTAGAGATCATGATCTCACCTGTCTCTTTGTGCCATTTTAGTATTTTCTTGCACTTTATTTTATTTTTTGCATATTTTCAGAGTCGCACGTGATTGAAGACAGTCACATATCCCCACTCACTCATTTATATATTCAGTTATCTATTTTTTTCACTGCTCACACTTTCATTTTCTTATTTGTTTTATGATACGCTCATTTGGTGTATCTAATTGTCCACCATGTGATGCAGACGCTGCCGATGGGATGTGGAAGCTCACAGCCCTGGGCGGCAAGGACTAAAAAAATTCCAAAATGCCTCACTTAGGCGGACGCCTTCTCCAACGCTCCTCTCTTGACCAACAGAAGACTCAAAACAACCTTCCCCTTATAACAGTGGTCAAGGAGGGTTGCCAACCAGTAATCACCCTTCTCCTTTATGCCACTTATTCTTGGGTCCTTTCGCAGGCTTTGAAAAAACAAACCTAGTGCTCATGGGCACAGCATAACCCCTCAGAACTTTTAGAACAGACCAGGTGAGTATTTAAAAAGTACTGTTTATTGAAAACATTTAATAATCTATACACTAGAAATAATGTATGAAATCAATTGCAGTACAAAAATACAGGCATGAATGTAAGTGCCCTATGGTATAAAGGGCTATTGCACATAGCTATAGGAGATGATGCCTGACATGTTTCAGACCCTAGGTCCTTCTTCATAGGCTGAATGTCATCTAAAGCATACATACATCTATTAGGTAAACATATTTAAACATTAGTATAGTAGTACATTTTGAACATTGATCAACCTAGTGCATGGATTTGAACATCCATGCAAGTACAAGACATAAGCATGGAAGGCTAATACTCACTTGCATGAGCCGATCACCAATGAACCATGAAGGGGACCTGGCAGGAATGGAATTAACCTGCAATGTAGTTGTTGCATGGTGGGACAGATGGTAAACTCTGATATAACAAGGCCCCAAACAACAGAGGGTAGGAACTGGATATGCCCAGTGTGACTGCGAGAACTCCCAATGATAGGAGTAATTACTCCTGTCAGTATAGGGTCAGCCAAAAATTCCAAGATCTTGAACTAATGGCTTCTGGTCTGTGGAAGACAAAGAAATATAAAATAGTGGATATATAGTAATAAAGTTCAAAAAAGCTAAGTGCTACAATGAAGGGATCAAATCAACCTACCATGTAGCGAGTAATCACAAGTCTGTTGATCCTGTCAGCCAGACACCAGCGGTGTGATTGCTGGTGTTGGCAGGAAGTTTAAATAGCCTGTATAGCTAATTGGGACGGCTGAGAAGGAGCTTGAACGCGACCCCACTCAGCTGTGGTCAGTAAGGCAGAGTATTGCTCCATCCTGGCCGCAATCATCTGCCTAAAAAATTCCCTTCACAAGTCTGTTAGTTTGAATAGCCTGTGTGGCTAATTGTAGCAGCTGAGAAGGAGCATGAAAGCAACCCTGCTCAGCCAATGAGAAAGAGTATTGCGCCATGTTGACTGTAACCATCTGCCGCAAATTCTTCCCTAATAGGATGGAGCGTGGCGCCAGCCCCGCCTCCAAAAAGGGGCGGGGCTGCATCCCGCGTCAACCTGCCATCAGCACGCGTGTAGCCCATCCCACTGCGCTCCAGGTTGGGACGCAAATAGGAAGGAGTACTACACGATCAGGGTCCCTCTCTGCTTGCTCACTCGTGGCTTTAAGCCCGAGTGTGTTTTCTTACAGATTGTGAACTTCCATCCCAGGAGTGTATTATTGCATTTGGCGAACTCCCCACCAACCTACCACCTGAGGCAATCAAACGATCGGAGACATTGAAAGATCTACGTGTCCCCGCAGAGGGCTTAATCTGCCTGTTTGTATGACCCTGCTCATTAGGGGGTCCACCAGCTCCGGTAAGGGTTCTCATATATAGAGCCTCGCCTCCTAGTTTAGACCCTTTTCTGCCAGTTGTGACATTATAGGGCGAAGGTGGTCACCCAGGATTCTACTTGTTGTCCTCATTACCCACATCAACCCACTCCTCCATACTTTTATCAACTGTGTACACAAATTTAAGGACACTATTTTTTTTGCACCATTGGTGTATATGGACATTAATTTATTTATTTTTCACAATTTTATTTTATTTTTATATCACTATTGATGCATTTGGATAATTTTTTATTTAATTTATCAATTTAATTAATTAATTTATTTCACATGCTTGTATCATTCGATTGATTTGATTTGGTTTGTTTCACCTTCACTTGGTCTCCCATATGAAATTTTCAATCTAGCGCAACTTTATTTATAACTGTACATTGGCACCATTGGATATTGGATTGTTTTTTGTTGCTGCTTTGTTTAGTCTAAGCGCGGTATTTTTTTTTTATTTTATATTTACAAAAGTTATAGCGTCTACAAAATAGGGGATAGATTTATGGCATTTTTTTAATTATTTTTTTTTACTAGTAATGGCGGTGATCTGCGATTTTTATCGGGGCTGCGACATTATGACTGACACATCGGACACTTTTGACACTTTTTTGGGACGATTGACAATTATACAGTGATCAGTTCTATAAAAATGCACTGATTACTGTATAAATGTCACTGGCAGCGAAGGGGTTAACACTATGGGGCAATCAAGGGATTAACTATGTTCCCTGTGTGTGTTCTAACTGTGGGGGAGGTGACTGACTATAGGAGATGACAGATTGTGATTCCTAGCTATTAGGAACTCTTGATCTGCCTCTACTCTCTCACAGAACAGGGATTTGTGTGTTTACACACACACGTCCCTGTTCTGCCTCTCGTGACCGGCGAGCATTGGCACCCCCGCAGTGCGGCAGCACGCCTGCTTTCCCGCTTAAAGGAGCCGACTTACAGCTATGACGGCTTGCGGGATCGTGCCAACCTGCCGCAGTATAATGACGGCGGCTGGGCAGCAAGTGGTTAAAGATCAAGATCTGAAAATATTAATTTATTGGGTTTAGAAACTATTCTCTGTTCTTTGTAATGTATTGAAAGATTTGGGTAAAAAAAGAAAAAAACACATTTCAAAGATATATTAGAAGTAATAGGAATGAGATTAGCATTCAAAGGGTTAATTAATTGAGAACACCCACTAATTGCCTAACAAGACACATCCAATTAGTTGAAATTAACCAATTGTATTGGGCGTGCGCTATTATCAACGAGAAAACCGCAGTTACCCTAGTGCCAGTTGAAGTTTACATATGCGGGTATTTATTATCGCTATTTGCGCTATAATGTGTGCTGGTTCGCACGTCCAATTAATGATTTTTCCAGCGCACCAATTAATATATGAACTGGTGCAGCTCCTTCTTAGTGAATGACCCCTCTATGTGTTGTTTCTTTAACCACTTCCCACCCGGCCTATAGCAGAATGATGGCCGGGCGGTGGTTCAGTTATCCTGACTGGGCGTCATATGATGTCCTGCAGGATAACAGCCGCCGCGTGCCCATGGGGGCGCGCATTGCGGCGATCGGTGGTGTGGTGTGTCAGTCTGGCACACCGCTACACAGATCTCGGTAAAGATCCTCCGACGGAGGCTCTTTACCACATGATCAGCCGTGACCAATCACAGCTGATCACGATGTAAACAGGAAGAGCCGTTAATTGGCTTTTCCTCACTCGCGTCTGACAGACGGGAATAGAGGAGAGCCAATCGGCTGCTCTCCTGACAGGGGGGGTCAGTTCTGATTGTTTATCAACGCAGCCCCCCCTCGGATCCCACCCAGGACCACCATCATGCCGCCCAGGACCACCAGGATGGCCATCCACATTGGACCACCAGGTATGCCCCCCCTAGACCACCAGGGAATTGCAAATCTGTGCCAAGGCAGCTGCCAATCGATGCCCAGGCAGCTGCCAATCAGTGCCCACTCACAATGCCTACCAGTGCCACCAGGGATGCCTATCAGTGCCGCGTATCAGTGCCCATCAGTGCCACGTATCAATGCCCATCAGTGCCCAGCAGTACCGCCTATCAGTGCCCAGCAGTGCCGCCTATCAGTGCCACCCATAAGTACCATCTTGGCAGCCTTTCAGTGCTCATCCCTGCCTGCCCATCAGTGCCCACCAGTGCCACCCATGAGTGCCCATCAGTGCTGCCTATCAATGCCCATCAGTGCCACATATCAGTGCCCGTCAGTGCCCGCCAGTGCCCGCTCATTGGTGCCACCTCATCGGTGCCACCTTGTCAGTGCCCATCAGTGCCGCCTTATCAGTGCCCATCAGTAAAGGAGAAAACTTACTGTACTTATTTACAAAATTTTATAACAGAAACAGAAGCAAAACTTTTATTTTTTGCAAAGTTTTTGGTCTTTTTTTTATTTGTTTAGCAAAAAATAAAAACTGCAGAGGTGATCAAATACCACCAAAAGAAAGCTCAATTTGTGGGAACAAAATGATAAAAATTCTGTTTGGATACAGCGTAGCATGACCGCACAATTGTCCTTTAAAAAGTGACAGTGCTGAAAGCTGAAAATTGGCTTGGGCAGGAAGGGGGTGTAAGTGCCTGGTATTAAAGTGGTTAAATGACAATGTCACTATGTATTATGGGAGTAACATTGCTTGCTGGTGCTGAATGTTGTTGACTGTTTCTAGGTTTTAGAAACTTGCATATGAAAATACCAATAAAAAGAATAAAGTGTTTGTGTGATCTCTCATTGCACATCAGGAATACAACCCCAAAAATGTAAACAATCAGGTAACTATCAGGTGATAAAACACACAGCAAGGGGTAAAGACCCATGAAGAGAAAACATGGTACACCAACAGGGAACAGTCCATAGGGCAACAGTAGGCATAGCAAGGGGCAGGGATTCTCTGGGTGGAAATGGGCAACATACAGGGCAACATACAGGGCAGAGATTGGGGCAGAACAGGGTTTGGCACAGCAGGGATTAAATCCAGCACATGGTGCAGGAGTCTGGGCAGGGCAGGGTTAGGCACAGCAGGAGGTAAATCCAGCCCACAAGGCAGAGGCCCAGGCAGAGCAGGTTTTGGCACAGCAGGGATTACCTCCAGCACACAGGGCAGAGGTCCGGGCAGAGCAGGGCTTGGCCAGCAGGGATGAAATCCAAAGTACAGGGCAGAGGTCCAGGCAGAGCTTGGCACAGCAGGGCTTAAATGTCCATGGAGAGGAACTCTGGAATGCAACAGACAAACAGTCCACAGGGCAACAATAGGTATGGCAAGGGGTAGGGATAGGGTTGCCACCTCATCCCTTGAAACCCAAACACATATGAATTACACAGGTTCTGAGGCTAATTTAATGCAGATATGTCACATAGAGAGTTTAATTATCACCTTAATCAGCCACAGAACCTGTGTAATTCATATGTGTTCAGTTTTAAAGGGATGAGGTGGTAACCCTAGGCAGGGATCCTCCAGCTGGTAACAGGCATAGAGTGGGTTAACAGTCTGCGGAGCTGGGTAAGACCCAACACAAGGAAAACAGGCCTTGGGGCAGCAATCGGGGCATCCAGCAAGGGTGGACAGTAGCAGGCACAACAAGGCTTAAAGGACTCACCAGCCAACAGTGGCCTCAGCTGAGGAAGTCCAGGCAGCATGACAGGGAACAGGAGGTCCAGTGGGCACAGGTCCTTCATAAGCACATCATGGGTTCTCACAGGGCTGTGTGTCCTGGCCACACAGACAATACAGAACTAGCACAGCCCATACTTAATTATCTGTCTCAGCAGCTCCATGCATCTTCTAACCTCTTTCTAGGGGGGCATGCAGCCATCAGATCCTCTGTGTCCATCGCAGAAGTAAACTCTGAAAGGTCTGACACTTTTCTCCCAGCACAAGGGTATTTTATTGTACTTTGAATTCAGCCAAGCATCAAATGACCGGTACTGAAGCATCTGGCTGTATCCAAGATACAATGCTGTCTGTGCTATCTCCTGAGCTCAGCTTAATATCCAATCCCCAGTGGGGCACCACAACTCAGGGATCAATTATGCAGATAAGCTAGCTTCTTTACACACCTTTAGAGCCCTTTCACACTGGGGCGGTTTGCAGGTGCTATTGCAATAATAATAGCGCCTGCAAACTGACCCGAAAGTGCCGCTGCTTTCATTCCAGTGTGAAAGCCCCGAGGGCTTTCACACTGGAGCGATGCGCTGGCAGGACGGTAAAAAAAGTCCTGCTAGCAGCATCTTCGGAGCGGTGAAGGAGCGGTGTGTATACCGCTCCTTTACCGCTCCTGCCCATTGAAATCAATGGGACGGCGCGGCTATACCGCCGGCAAAGCGCCTCTGCAGAGGCGCTTTGGGGTGGTATTTAACCCTTTCTCGGCCGCTAGCGGGGGGTAAAACCGCCCCGCTAGCGGCCGCATACCGACGGTAAAACGCCGCTAATAATAGCGGCGTTTTACCGCCGACGCCGCCCCAGTGTGAAAGGGCTCTTAGAGGTGGTTAACTTCACAAAAACAAAAATATTTCTGACCTCCGCTACAGGCAGAAATAACTTTTGGCCGCCTTTACAGGGCAGAACTTGAATTAAAGGTGCTCACAGAATGACTTGAACCTCAATTAGAGGTGCTCAGGGAATAGCTTGATGAGAATTTAGAGAAGTGCTTCATTAGGCACTTAATGTCTCTGGCAAGGGGAGCCCTGTTCTTTGGTGAAAAAAGTGATTCCACCTTGCTTTTGTGCATTGAATAAAATCACTATTAAAAAACAATATCCACTTCCTATAATCTCTGAAATATGTGATATGGGGGGTGCATATAACCTCGTCTGCATTTGTCAAGGAGACAAATGGAAAACTGCCTTTAGAACCAGATATGGGATTTCCTGCCCTTGGTTATATCCCTTGCTGATAAGCCGGTGATCGGCTTTCTCTTCTCCTTGCGCTGTCAGCGCGAGGAGAAAAAAAAAACGATCACAAAGCTTTTGTTTTGATCATGTGATCAGCTGTCATTGGCTGACAGCTGATCACATGGTAAGGGGCTGGGACCGGCCCCTTACTCGGATCGGTGATGCACAGGGGATGCTGTCATAATTCAGGTCCGCGCTGTAGTCGTCATTTGGCTACAGCGTGGGTGTCAACTGGTTAAAGTGCTTGCAGCTGTATCACATGTGGCACATGCACTCACACATCACATACATTACCAAAGATGTTTAACTGGCCAGCCAGTATGTGAAATAAAAAATATATGGTGTACAATATGTAAACTGTATGTCACCCTGTTATAGGGGGTCATATGAAGTTGCCCTCTCCACACAGGCTATGGAGCTAACCTGCAGGTAACCAAATGAACCAGAGCCTTCGCTAAAGGAAGAGTGGACTATGAATATATAATTGTCAGTGCATCCACCAACTCCCTCTTTGACACCCCTCCCCCACTCCCATTGCTTCAAGGTGAGTTCACTGTTTGGGGAAGAAGTGTTGACCTGACCCCTCCCCCATTCTCTCTGTTGTGAGCTCCTCTGTGTACAAAAGTGTTTACACCCTCCCCTCCCTCTGCACCTCCCCCTCTGCTGTAATCTGAGCCTTCTGTAGAGAGAAGTTCTGACACGCCCCTCTCTCTGCACCTCCCCCTCTGCTGTAATCTGAGTCCTCTGTATAGAGAAGTTCTGACACGCCCCTCCCTCTGCACCTCCCCCCGCTGCTGTAATCTGTGTCCTCTGTATAGAGAAGTTCTGACACGCCCCCTCTCTCTGCACCTCCCCCTCTGCTGTAATCTGAGTCCTCTGTATAGAGAAGTTCTGACACGCCCCCCTCTCTCTGCACCTCCCCCTCTGATGTAATCTGAGTCTTCTGTATAGAGAAGTTCTGACTTGCCCCTCCCTCTGCACCTCCCCCTCTGCTGTAATCTGAGTCCTCTGTATAGAGAAATGTTGACACACCCCTTCTCCACTCCCTCTCCTGTTAGCTGATTCCTATATGTAGGGGGGAAATGCTTTCTTTCATAACCCCTCCCCCACACCTATTGCTTCAAGCTGAGCTTACTGTTAAGAGGAGAAGTGCTGACCTGACCCCTCCCCTATTCTCTCTACGCTTTAGAAAGAGTAAAGAGAAAAAAAATGTAAATAATAATAAAAAGTAAAATAAAAATTACTAACACTGTCTACGCCTTCCCCGTAAAAAAAAAAAATTGTTGTGAAAAAATTATGAAAAAAAAAAGAAATTGTAAATAATAATTAAAAATAAAATCGTGAAACAAAAAAATGACACATTGCCCTATATAAATGATACACTGCCCTAACCCCTTTCCCCCAAAAGCATTGTGGAAAAAATGACCAATATTAATTTATAAAAATAAATAAAGAATACATAAAAAAATAAAAAATTACAATAATTTTGACACTGTCCATTGCTGTACTGACACCATTGACTTCCCTAATGACACCCTCTTCTATGCCCTTCCAGAAGAACTGTGAAAACATTTAACAAATAAATAAAATAAAAAACGAAAAATGCTGACATTGTTCACTCCCAAAAAATGAAATGTGAAAAAAATTATATTAAAAAAAAATTGAATAAAAATGAAAAAAATAATTAAAAAAAAATAAAAAAACTACTGACACAATTCAATGCATTGTGAAAAAAATTATAAAATAAAATTGTAAAAAAATAAAAAAAAAATACTGTCAACTGCCTTAACAAAAAAATATAAAATTTTAATGTAAAATAATACATTTATATAAAAAAAAACTACTGACACTATCCACTGCTCTACTGACACTGTTCACTGCCTTACTGACTTGATCCACTGTTCCCCCAGAATCACTGTAAAAAAATATTTAAATAAACAATTAAAATATAGTAATTAAAAAAATAACTGTGTTGAAAAAAATATAATAAAAAAAACTACTGAGAACATTAACTGCTCTACTAACACTGCTTACTGTCCTACTGAGACCATCCACTGTGAAAAAAATATATTAAAATAAATAAATAAATACAATTATAAAATATATATATCTATAAAAAAAATTACTGACACTATCGACTGCTCTGCTGACACCATCAACTTCCTGACCACCATATCATTGTGAAATAAAAAGATAAATATCAATTTTAAAAAGTAATAAAAACAATTAAAATTGTAAAAAATTGTAAAAAATAGGCAAAATAAAAAACTATTGACAAAATTACTGCTCTACTGACAACATCCACTGCCCTCCAAAATCATAGTGAAAAACTATAAAGAGTAAAAAACTAATAATAGAATTGTAAAAAAGAATAAAATAAAATAATTCTGACACTGTTCATTGCTCTACTGACACCATCCACTGCCCCAAAAGCATTTTTTAAAATTTTGTAAAATAAAAATTTTTATTAAAAAAAGAACCAAAACTACTGACACCATCCACTGTTCTACTGACACGGTGTACTGCCCTACTTACAAGCTCCACTGCCCCTCAAGGGGGTGTGGGGGGGGGGGGGTAGCACAGTTTGGCATTTTCGCCCTGGGCTCTAGATGACCTTGTCCTGGCACTGGATAATCTATTATTATTATTATTATACAGGATTTATATAGCGCCAACAGTTTAGGCAGCGCTTTACAATATAAAAGGGAGACAATACAGTTATAATACAATAAAATACAAGAGGATTAAGAGGGCCCTGCTCAGAAGAGCTTACTTTGGGGCAGGTGGTACAAAAGGTTGTAACTGTGGGGAATGAGCTGTTGGAAGTGGTAGGAGATTAGTTAGAGACGTGATAGGCTTTCCTGAAGAGATGCGTTTTCAGGGATCGCCTCCAGGTAGCAAGAGTAGGGGATAGCCGGACAGGTTGAGGTAGCGAGTTCCAGAGGATGGGAGAGGCTCTGGAGAAATCCTGGAGACGAGCATGGGAGGAGGAGATGAGAGAGCTTTGAGAGCAGGAGGTCTTGAGAAGAGCGGAGAGGACGATTTGGGTGATATCTGGAGACAAGATTGGTGATGTAGCTCGGGGCAGAGTTGTGAATGGCTTTGTATGTTGTGGTTAGTATTTTGAATTTAATTCGCTGGGTGATTGGGAGCCAGTGTAGGGATTGGAGGAGAGGGCTGTCAGACACTGAGCGGTTGGTAAGGTGGATAAGTCTGGCAGCAGCATTCATGATAGACTGAAGAGGGGATAGCCTATGGAGCGGTAGGCTGATGAGAAGGGAGTTGCAATAGTCAAGGTGAGAGATAACAAGGGAGTGAATGAGGAGCTTGGTGGTTTCATTTGTTAAAAAGGGGCGAATTGTAGAGATGTTATGGGGGTGAATTCTACAAACTTTTGACAACGATTGAATTTGAGGCTGAAATGACAAGTCAGAGTCTAGGGTTACACCTAGTACCCTGGCGTGAGGGGAGGGACTGATGGTTGCATTGTTGATTTTAATGGAAAAGTCATGGAGGGGGGCACGGGTGGGGGGTAATATTAATAGCTCAGTTACAGAGAGATTAAGAGCCCTTTCACACCGGGCCGCCCATAGCGTTGGTGGTAAAACGCCGCTATTTTTAGCAGCGTTTTACCGGCGCATTTCGGCCGCTAGCGGGCACTTTTACCCCCTGCTAGCGGCCGAGAAAGGGTTAAAACCGCCTGCAATGCGCCGCAATAGCGGCGTTTTGCCGGTGGTATCCCAGCGCTGCCCCATTGATTTCAATGGGGAGCAGCGGTGGAGGAGCGGTAAACACACCGCTCCTTCACCGCTCCAAAGAAGCTGCTGGCAGGACTTTTTTTCTCGTTCTGCCAGCGCAGCGCTCCGGTGTGAAAGCCCTCGGGCTTTCACACTGGAGACAATGCTGCAGCTGTTTGAGGGCGGATTGCAGGCGCTATTTTTAACGCTATAGCGCCTGCAAAGCACCCTCGGTGTGAAAGGGGTCTTAGTTTAAGGAAGTGGTGCGACATCCATGCTGATATGTCAGTTAGTAAGTTAATAATGCGAGAGGATACTGAAGGAGTGAGGTGAGGAGTAGACAGATAGATTCGGGTGTCATCAGAGTATAAGTGGTATTGGAAGCCATGGACGGTTATTAAGTGACCAAGGGAGGAGGTGTAGATAGAGAAGAGAAGGGGTCCAAAAACAGAGCCTTGGGGGACCCCCACAGAAAGGGGCAATAGAGAAGAGGAGACAGAGTTGTAGGTGACACTGAAGGAGCGCTGTGATAAACAGGCAGAGAACCAGGATAGAGCAGAATCTCAGAGGCCAAGGGAATGTAGTTTATTGAGAAGGAGTGGGTGGTCAACAGTATCAAAGGCCGCAGAGAGGTCAAGTAGTAGGAGTATGGAGTACTGGCTGTTGGTTTTAGCAGTTAGTAAATCCTTAGTGAGTTTTAGTAAGGCAGTTTCCGTGAAGTGCTGTGAGCGAAAGTCAGACTGTAAGGGGTTATAAAGGTTATTTTCACTGAGGTAGAAGCTAAGACGGTTGTAGGCTAAGCTTTCTAGAAGTTTAGAGGTGAATGGGAGCAATGAGATGGGTCTTAATTTGTTCAGGTTGGTAGGGTCCAGTGTGGGCTTTTTAAGTATGGGAGTGATCTGCGCATGTTTTAGAGGGGAGGGGAAGGTGCCACTAGAGAGGGAGAGATTGAAGATGTGAGTGAGGGAGCATAGGATAGAAGAAGAGGGTGACCGTAGTAGTTGTGAGGGAACAGGATCCAAGGGACAATTGGTTAGGTGGGCATCTGAGAAAAGTTTTGTAACCTCTTCAGTAGTAGCCAATTCAAAAGAGGAGAGTGTTGAATGTGCTGCTAGGCAAGGTATGTTGGGTGGGGAAGACATATGCAGAGTGGAGGTGTCCTCACGAATTGCATCGATCTTGTCTTTGAAGTGATTGGCAATCTCTTGGGCAGTGAGTGAGTTAGTGGGTGGAGGGGTTGGGGGACGAAGCAGAAAGTTAAAGGTTGAGAAGAGCCGATGGGAACTGGATGACAAGGAATTAATAAGAGAGACAAAGTAGGCTTGTTTGGCAGCATGGAGGCAGGAATTGTATTTTATAAAGGCAGATTTATATAGAGTGAAGTCTTGCTGGCATTTGGTTTTACGCCACAGTGGTTCAAGAGCATGGCAATGTCTCTTGAGATTTCTAGTGTTGTCACTTTGCCAGGGTTGTAACGGTCGGGGCCTGATTCTGCGTGTGGTTAGAGGAGCAAGTGCATCTAGTGATGATGAGAGTGAACTGTTGTAGACAGAGGTGGCCAGGTCAGGACAGGACAGGGGAGAGATTATGTCATATAGGTGGTCAGTAGCAGAATAGAGAAGAGAAGGGTTAAAGTGGCAAAGGTTTCTACAAGTAATTGTTTGCTGCTTGGAGGGATGGGTGGTTGGAGGCAAGGATACAGTGAAAGTAATGAGGTTGTGATCAGAGAGAGGAAAGGTGGTATTGGTGAGGTTGCCAGGGTTGCAGAGATGGCATAATACAAGGTCAAGGGTATTACCATTGGAGTGAGTGGAAGTAATCTACACTCTTTTTGTTTTTTCCCTAGTTAATATTGTCTCTCTTTATTCAGGGTTATAGATAACATCATTGTAGTGTTTACCTATTTATATTTGGAAGTCTTTTTTTCCACCTAACCTAATCAGATGTTCCTCTCAGACCAGTGGTGTAGTGCTTCATGGACTCCTAACTGCATACTTTCAGCCACCTCCAATTGTTTGCTGTCTCACCTGTCACCAGCCACAGGAACTTGGTTAGCGCCTGGGTTATTTAGATTCCTTCGTACCAGACATGTTGAACCCTTTCATTCCGTATCCTTTCCATGAGAAACCCAGAAGGGAAGATCCCCACTTAGCAAAGGTGGATTGCAGATTCTTGGCAGTGTATAGGACAAATAGCAATAATTCTACTGCAGCCCCTGAAGAAACCATAAGTTCCCCTCAGGTTCATAGTTGTTCCTTTGTTCCAGAGCAACGTCATACACTGACATCACTCAAGCCTCCTGAATTGGGCTCCTTCACAGCCACAAAACATGGGGCCTGTCTGACTAAAGCAGATACACTGATGTTGGACAAGAAGGCCTGGCCCGCAGTCTTCATTTTAATTCATCCAAGAGGTGTTCTGTTGGGCTGAGGTCAGACTCTCTGCAGGCCAATTAAGTTCCTCCACCCCAAATTCGCTCATCCATGTCTTTATGGACCTTGCTTTGTGCACTGGTCCAAATCATCTGGTGGAGGGGGGATTATGGTGTGGGGTTGTTTTTCAGGGGTTGGGCTTGGCCCCTTAGTTCCAGTGAAGAGAACTCTTAAGGCGTCAGCATACCAAGACATTTTGGACAATTTCGTGCTCCCAACTTTGTGGGAACAGTTTGGGGATGGTCCCTTCCTGTTCCAACATGACTGTGCACCAGTGCAGAAAGCAAGGTCCATAAAGACATGGATGAGCGAGTTTGGGGTGGAGGAACTTGATTGGCCTGCACAGAGTCCTAACCTCAACCTGATAGAACACCGTTGGGATGAATTAGAGCGGAGACTGCGGGCCAGGCCTTTTCGTCCACATCAGTGCCTGACCTTACAAATGCGCTTCTGGAAGAATGGTCAAACATTCCCATAGACACACTCCTAAACCTTGTGGACAGCAAGGAACCTGAATTGCCTGGCTTGCTTATGTTTGCGGAGGTCATGGGGCAATGAAATTTGTGGAAAAATATTGCCATGACCCCTCCACCCATGTTCTCTGCTGTAAGCTGAGTCCTCAATGTAAAAACTGATGACACTCCCCCTGGACTTGCACCGCCCCTAATGTTTTATTCTGAATCCCCTGTTTAAAGAAATGTTTACACATCCCCTCCCCTTACACCTCCACCTTTGTATTAAGCTGAGTCTTCTGTGTAGAGAAGTGATGACACGCCCCCTCCCCTTGCACTGCTCCCTCTGCTTTGAGCTGAATCCTCTGTATGGAGAAATGTTGACACACCCCTCCCCCACTCCCTCTCCTGTTAGCTGATTCCTATATGTAGAGGGGAAATGCTTTTTTTCATAACCCCTCCCCCACTCCCATTGCTTCACCAAAGCCCCAACAGGGCTGATTAACTGCTTGCCGACCAGCCGCCATCATTATACTATGGCAGATTGGCTCCCCTGGGCGAGCTGTCGTAGCTGTACGTGAGCCGCTTTAAGAGCACTGGGGGCACGCGCGGCGTGATGACGGAGCCAATGTGTGTGCCCAATGATACACTGTCCTAACCCCCTCCCCCAAAAATAAAAAATAAAAAATACATTTAAAAAAATAAACAAAATTAAAACAATTTTGACACTGTCTATTGCTGTACTGACACTGTTGACTTCCCTAACGACACCCTCCACTATGCCCTTGCAAAAGCACTGTGAAAACATTTAATAAATAAAAAAAAAATAAAAATAAAAAACGCTGACAAAAAAAATGAAATCTGAAAACAATTTTTAAACAAATGTAAAAAATATCAGATTATTTAAAAAAATTAAAAAAAAATAATGACACAATCCAATGCCCAAAAAATGTGAAAAAATTATAAAAAAAATACAATTGTAAAAAATAAAATAATAATAAAAAACTACTGACACTGTTCACTGCCTTTCTGACTTGATCCACAGCCCTAACAAAAAAATATAAAATTTAAATGTAAAATAATACATTTATAAAATAAAAAAAAATAAAAATGAAAAAACAAAAACTGACACCATCCACTGCTCTACTGAAACTGTTCACTGCCTTACTGACATGATCCACAGCCCTAACAAAAAAATATAAAATTTAAATGTAAAATAATACATTTATAAAGTAAAAAAAAATAAAAATGAAAAAACAAAAACTGACACCATCCACTGCTCTACTGAAACTGTTCACTGCCTTACTGACATGATCCACTGCCCCCCCCCCCCCCCCCTCCAGAAGCACTGTGAAAAAAATATTTAAAAAAACAATTAAAAGATAATGATTTAAAAAAATACATTTGTAGAAAAAATTCAATAATAAAAAAAAAAAACTACTGACAACATTAACTGCTCTATTAACACTGCTTACTGCCCTACTGAGACCATCTATGGTGCTCCTCCCAGAGGCACTGTGAAAAAAAAATATTGAAATAAATAGATAAAAATTATAAAGAATATTAGAGAAAAATAAAAACAAAAATTCTACTGACACTGTCCACTGCCCTGCTGACACCATCAACATCCTGAGCCCCATATCACTGTGAAAAAAATTATAAATATAAATTTTAAAAACTAATAAAAACAATTAAAATTGTAAAAAATTATAAAAAAATAGACAAAATAAAAATAAAAAACGACTGTTCTACTGACAATGTCCACTGCCCTTCAAAATCATAGTGAAAAAATATTAATAGTAAAAAATAATGAATAAAAGGATTGCAAAAAATAATAAAACAAAATAATTCTGACACTGTCCATTGCCCTACTGACACCATCCACTGCTCCAAAAATGGAAAATGCCTATCAAAATACTTACCGTAATTTTCCTTTCCTGATGGACTCCATGGCAGCAACGTGTGGGTTAAGTCCTGCCTCCACTACCCTATAGGACACTACTCCCATAAATCTTTGCTCCCTGCCCACGTCAGTGTTCGATAACTAGCCTACTCCAGCCATTTGGGAGGGAACTCCTGCTGCCATGGAGTCCATCAGGAAAGGAAAATTACAGTAAGTATTTTGACAGGAATTTTCAATTTTTCTGACAGACTTCATGGCAGCAACGTGTGGGAAATAACTCGCCATACACACCCGGGTGGGCATAAATGCTGAACAAAAAGATTTATTTAACACTGTCAACTGACAGAACTTTCAAACAAAAATCAACAGAAGATAAAGTCGCTGGTTCAACGCAAATAATGAGACATAAAAGTATGAATTGTTGACCAGGAAGCTGCTTTGCAGATAACTTAAGGTGCCACATAAAGTGAAGCCGCCCAGGAAGTAGAGAAACTTCTCGTGGAATGCGCTGTAACCGCCTCAGGAGGAGCCAAGCCCTTCTCTCTGTAAGTCCATTGGATAGCTTGAACAACCCAAGCTGCGATGGATCTCACCAAAGCCCTGAGACCCTTGCTTTTCCTGTGAAACAGAACAAAGAGGTAGTCCGATTGTCGAAAAGAAGCTGTAGCCTCCAAGTATTGCTTTAAGATAACTCCCATATCGAGGGGATGTGTCTCCAGACTTCCAGCAGAATTAAAAGTAGGGAGTGTGATATCCTGGTTTTTGTGGAAGACTGAAGTGACCTTGGGATTTGATCCTAGCATCGGAATTAGGACCACTCTGTCTGGGAAAAAAATGAGAAAGGGCTCCTTTGACCCTAGAGACTGGATTTCAGGGACTCTCTTTGCCGAGGAAATGGCTACCAGAAAGGAAGTCTTGAGGGTAAGCTCTCTAACCGAGAGAGGCTTGTCCAGTTGTGAGAAGAAGTTAAGGACTAGTGGTAGATCCCACTTAGTGAATCTAGGTTTCCTCTGAGGTCTGAGCCTGACTGCACCTTGAGGAATTGTTGAACCAAAGGGTGTTTGGCCCATGGCACTCCAGAAAAAGCTGAAATTGCTGAGACTTGCACACGGAGAGCGCTAACAGATAAGGAGACATCTAGACCAGTTTGTAAGAAACTTAAGACATCCTGAACTGTCGGATTACAGTCAGAGTTGGACCCGGAGGACATGTAGTTTGTAAATCTAGCCCAAATTCTTTCATATACCTGATTGGTACTTCTCCTCGCACTCATGAGAGTAGGAATAACCTCCCTGGGGCGTCCCAGAGCTTCTAACCTTCCCCTCTCAAGAACCAGACCCTCAGGCACAGGTGAGCCGGGCAGGTATGTAGATTTGAGCCTTGGAATAGAAGATCGGGTCTGAGGGGGTAAGGGGATCCTTGACACTGAGAAGCATTAGCAGGGGGAACCAGGGCCTGTTGGGCCAGTAAGGTATTATGGCTATCACTTCTGCTGCTTCCGACCTGAGTCTCTGCAGGAACTGAAGAATGATGGGGGTTGGTGGGAAAGCATAAGCATAACCACCATCGTTCCCTCAGGGCGTCCAGCCTGTAAGCCTGAGGATCCTGGAAATTCGAATAATACCTCGCCAGTTTCTTGTTGCAGGGGGAGGCGAATAAGTCAACTTCTGGAGAGATTCTAAGGTCAGAATCCAACTTTCTCGTGGAGAAACCATTCGTTGCTGTCTAAAAGGACTCGAGACAGGAAGTCAGCCTGAACAGTCCCTGGTACATATGTTGCTGTTATATTAACCAGGTTTCTCTGAGCCCAAGTCATAATTGGCTCTACCTCCTGAAGTAAAGACAGACTGCGAGTACCTCCTTGTCTCCTTATGTATGCCACTGCTGTCGTGTTGTCTAACCTGAGTAGAACCGAGGTTCCGGAATTTAGATGACGAAATGCTAGTAGCGCTTTGAATGCTGCCCTCAATTCCAAAATGTTCAACACCATTCCTCTAAAAAGAAAGCCCCAGTTACCCTATGCCACTTTTGTCAAACAGTGGGCGCCCTAGCCCTTGTTGCTGGCATCTGTCCTCAACATTATCCATGGGATAGGAAGAATGGAATGACAGTTGTAAAGATGTTCCCGCTGGAGCCACCAGGGAAGGGAGTTCCTCATTGAAGAAGTGATGCGAATGAGCTGAGTCTTGCTGCCTAACCACTGATGAAGAAACCCTATTTGGAAGAGTCTCATCTTCCATTGAGCCCACTTCACCATTGGAATCATAGCCACCATAGTGCTGATGATCCTCAGACACTGGAGAGCCTGGAGATGGGAGGCCGAAAGGGCCGGACGAATTCTGTCCCGAATTACTGAAACCTTCTCCTCGGGAAGCGAGATGGTGCCTCTCACCGTATCGAAAAGGGCTCCTAGGAATATGAGAGTTTGAGATGGAATTAACTGACTCTTTTCTAGATTCAGGATCCAACCGAATTCCTGGAGGGTGGAGATAACCTGACTCCTGTGCACCAATAGTCGATCTCTGTCTTGGGCTAGTAATGATGGAGATAGATCCCCTTGGTCCTCAAGAGGGCCACTACTGCTAACAATACCTTTGAAAAGACACGGGGAGATGTCGATAGCCCGAATGGTAGGCACGTGAACTGTAGATGCAATTTGCCCATGGAGAAGCGAAGGAATTGCTGAAAATCTTCTGCCATAGGGACATGAAAATAAGCGTCCTTTAGATCTATGGAGATCATCCAATCTCCTGATTGGACCGACTGCTGGATTGTTGACAGCGTCTCCATCTTGAATTTTTCTTTTTTGATAAAACGATTCAGATGGGTAAGATCTATGACAGGTCTCCAAGATCCGTTTTTCTTTTGGACCATAAAGAGAGGAGAGTAAATTCCCATGCCTCGTTGTTCGTCTGGGATGGGAATTGCAGTGCCTTGAGCCAATAAAGATTTCACGTAGGTTAGAAGAATCAACCTTTTTTCTTCTGAGGCCGGAAGGGAGGTGGGAACACACCTGAGTCTGGTAAATCTGCTGAAAGTCCAGGTATGGCCTGAAGAGACCGTCCTGACGGTCCAGAAGTCCTGGATTGAGGCCGCCCAGACGTGCCGAAAACGAAAAGACGAGCCCCCACTTGGCCAGTCTGAGCGGGCCCAATCTCAAAAAGACTTGGTCGGCTCTCTCTCCCCTGTCGAACTGCTCTTAGCAGCTTTCTTGAAGGATGACTGCCTTGACTTCCATGCCCTGGAGAATTCACGGCCCGGTCTGTAACTACGGGCCTCCGTGGCTCGTTCCTGGTATTGTTTCTTAGGAAAAGACCTTCTCTGGCTTTGCAAACGCTGATCCTGAGGAAGGAACCCCGACTTCCCCCCAGTGGCTCGGGTTATGGCAGTATCCAATTTGTTGCCGAAGAGGGAAGACCCCTCAAACGGAATTTGGCACCATACCTGCTTAGAGGCTGGATCAGCCAGCCAGGGACGAAGCCAAAGGGCTTGCTTGGCAGTAACCGCAGAGAGCATGACCCGAGCCACCAGTCAGATGATATCAATCGAGGCTTCCCCCAGAGAAGCAATTGCTAGCCGTAACTCTTGGATAGGAGAGCTTTTTGCTACTTCATCTGAAATGCTCTTGAAAGTATCATCCACCCTTTCTGTCCAGACTTCCACGGCCTTGGACATTGTGGCCAGAGCCAATGCTGGCTTACAGGCCATACCAGCCGTGAGGTAAACTCTCTTTAAGTCGGAGTCAATCCGCCTATCTAAGGCGTCCTTGAAAGAAACCATATCCTCTAAGGGGACTGTTACGTGTTTTACTAGCCTCATCACAGCTGCGTCCACCAGTGGGGCTGATTCCAAATGCTTGACTTAATCTTCCTTGAAGGGGTATAGCTTTAGAATTTTTGAAAGCATTGAATTCTTTTTCTCCACCTTGCCCCATTCATCTGTAATGACCTCACCAAGTTCGGCAAGAAATGGAAAGTTGAGACGTTCCTTCTTTAGTTGTTTGAAATATTTTCTTTGTTTAGAAGGAGCAGCCACAGGATCCTCCCAATTTAAGGACTCTCTGATGGCCTTTACCAAGGGGGAGAGTAAAGCAAAATCAAACCCCACACAGGAACTATCTTCCTCAGACTCACTGTCTGATGCCGCAGCTGAAGGATGGCTTGGTAGAGAAGTCTCCCAGTTGTCTTGAATTTGTGAGTTCCTTACTGGAGGCTGTGGCAACTCTGCTAGAGGGACAGAGGTCTGGCTGGACCCGATACCTTTAAGAGACTCTTTAACAGCCCTTTTGACCAGGGATTTTAGCTGCTGGTCCGTACTCCCTCTTTCATTGGAAGCTTTGGAAAAACAGAGATCGCATAGAGATCTTCCGGGAGGTACTTGTGACCTACATCCCCAGCAGACACTAGCAGCTGAACGGCTGAAGTGAGCCTTGGAGGAGCGAGATCGGTCCTCGCTATGGCGCCCAGATCTTGAGGGTGAGCCGTGGTGCTTAGACCTGGAAGAGGAACGTCGGTGATGTGATTTCGAAGAGTCGCTTCCTCTGTGAGAGCTGCGTCTTTGTTCTGACCTGGAAGGGCTGAATGAATGAAATACAGCAAACAAAAAGATCAAGATAAAAATAAACTAGGAAGACTAAGACAGGCGCCACCCCTCTTCCCCCCCCCTCTGCCAGCAATAACTTTTATTAGAGGGCTGGCCACAAGCAGGCGGTGGGGAGTTCATGTCTATAGAGGCTTTCATCGGTGCTGTAATGACAGACAGATAAGAACCAGGTGCAGTAAGCATTTCCCCACCTGTCCCAGAGAGACACTTACCAAGACCAGATCACCAGGGACTAGGGGAAGTTGTCCCAATAGCCCACAAGCATTCCCAAGGCTTGCAGGCTATTTCCCCTGTTTAAATAAGGCTCCCCTGTGACTTCACCACAGAGCCGCCCGCGGCGCTAGTGCGCATGCGCGATTAGCGTCATTTTGCATACGCGAACCAAGCCTCACTGTCAGGCCGTACTCGCGCATACGCAGTACGGCTGCGCGAACGAAAACGAAAGTAAACAGTGGCTGGAACGCAAGAGGAACCAGCCGCCATGCCTGCTAAACATACGAAACAAACACAGAGAAAAGAGAGCAACAAACTAAAGAAAGGAACAAACACTGCTGCCATGAGGAAAAAAGGAATAATCTCACCACTCCCACACGATCATCTCCAGGGCTGAAGGTAAGGAGTTCACCGACTTCTCAGGGGCAAACAAGGTCACCTGCATATTAGCTGGGCTATTAGGCCAATGCACAGCCTGCCTGCCGGTGGCTAGGTATCTGGCTTCCTCCAGCGCCCTTTCCAGTGCCCGCTCCATACCCCGCTAGTAGCTAGGGTTTAATGGAGTATAGCGGCATTCCAGTCCCAAGTTGCCGTTCGGCCATCCAGATCGTGGAAACGTGTGGGAGTAAATCTTCGGTGGGAAGACCCACATAGGTCCTACGGAGGAGGACAAAAAATGAACACGGCCGTGGGCAGGGAGCAAACATTTATGGGAGTAATGTCCTATAGGATAGTGGAGGCGGGACTTAACCCACACGTTGCTGCCATGGAGTCTGTCAGGAAAACATTTTTTAAAAGTGAAAAAAAAATTCTGACACTGTCCATTGCCCTACTGACACCATCCACTACCCAAAAAGCATTTTTTGAAAGTGAAAAAAAAATCAATTGTAAAATAAGTTAAAATATAAAAAAATAAATAAATAAATGAAGAACTACTGACAACATCCAATGCCCTAATGGCATTATCCACAGCCCTAACAGAAAAATAAAAAAATGAAATATATAAAAAAAATACATTTGTAAAATAAAAAAATTCAACAAAAATTAAAAAAAAACTACTGACACCATCCACTGTTCTACTGACACAGTGTACTACTGTCTACTACCCTACTCACATGCTCCACTGCCCCTCAAAAAGCACTGTGAAAAAAGTATTATAAAAATAAAATTGTAAAAAAAATTTAAAAATACATTTGTAGAATGGAGTCCTGACAGACTCCATGGCAGCCTACGTGTGGGTTAACCCCGCCTCCTCTCCAATGCTATAGGACCCCACTCCCATAAATTTGAGCTCACCGCTAGAGACTGCGTTCCTTTTTTGTCCTCCTCATTGGACCTGCAAACAATGCACTTACATTTACGGACGTCCAATCGATCGAGGTTGATGCTGTGCATACCTTCTATCGGTGTCAGGATAGCCCAGGGCCCAGCCATGGGTGGGTGCGTGACTCCAGGCCTCTATGTCCAGTGGTGGTCGCCCAGGCGTGGATCAGCTGGCAGGTCTGAAGGTTCTTCCATGGCAGTTCTTCCCTCCCCCCTTGGTGCCTGGGACGCAGGTGCGTTCTAGGACACGGCTCCCTCTTCCGGGTCGTGGCTCCAGCGCGTTCTGCACATGCGCAATTCTCAGACAAAACCGAGGCTTGGTTTCACGCATGCACAGTATGGCTGGGGTCTAGGCGGTTGCGCAGGCGCGCTAGGCATGGCGGTGACGTCATTTCAGAGGGGATATTTAAATCCCTGTGAGCTCCTGTCACACTGGGTGTCACTGTGGCCACCTTGCGACAGCTCCTCCATGAACTAGGGTTCCCAGGTTAAGGTAGGCCAGTCTGGGGGTTTATGGTGCAGGGTGAGGGCGGGCGGAGATGGCTCTTAAAGGACATGCTATTTGCTCTCCTTCTCCCAGGACGTTTCTGTGTTCCTACAAGCTGCAGGATCGTCAACGATCGTCTGCCAGGGTGCCATGGACAAGTCACCACCTCCGTGCAGCCAGCCCTCACGCTCTAGGTACGTGGAGTGTGTGAGGGGAGTCGGCCAGGTTCACATGGGATGGTTGTATTCCATAACGTGATGTGTTTTTGCCCTTCTCCTTTTTAGCCCTTCCAGGTTGGATCACCAGTTTATTGCCCAGGACAATGCTCACTTCCTTACTGAGACCATGCACTGCGCTCCTCCCAGAGGAACTGTAAAAAAAAAAAAATGTAAAAATTAAAAAAAAAACTTAGAAAATAAAATAATAAAAACAAAAATTCTATTGAAACTGTAAACTGCCCTACTGACACCCTTCACTTCCTGAAACCCCATTGCATTGTGAAAAAAATGATACATATAAAAAATATAAATTAAAATTGTCAATAATTATAAAAAATAAAATAATAAAAATAAACTATTGCCAAACCAATGTTTTACTGACCATGTCCACTGCCCCCAAAATCTTCGTGATAAAATAAAATAATAAAAAAAATACAATTCTGACACTGTCCATTACTCTTCTGACACCATCCACTGCCATAATGACATCATCCACTGGTCCTCCAGAAGTATTTTTTAAAAATGAAAAAAAAAAACAATAAAAAAACAGATTGTAAAAATGTTATGAATCAAAATTGTAGAAAAGAAATAAATAATAAAAAATAAACAACTACTGACAATGTCCACTGCCCTACTGACCTGATCCACAGCCCTAAAAAAAATTGAAATGTAGAAAAAAAAATTAAAAATATAAAAAATTTAATAAAAATATAAAACTACTGACACCATCCATGTATCTACTGAAACTGTTCACTGCCCAATTTACACAATTCACTGCCCCCAGAAGCACTGTGAAAAAAAGTATTTAAAAAAAAATCGAATAAATAAATATTAAAATAGGAAAAAAAAACGTAAAAAAAATATATTTGTAGAAAAAATGTAATCAAAAACTACTGACACCATTAATTGCTCTACTGGCACTGTTCACTGCCATACTGAGTCCATCCACTGCCCCCTTCCAGAGGCATGGTGAAAAAATGATTACATTAAAAAAAAATAAAACAATTGTAAAACATATTAGAAAATAAAATAATAAAAACAAAAAATCTACTGACACTGTCCACTGCCTTACTGACACAATCCACTGCCCCCCCCCCCCCCATAGCAGTAAGAAAAACATTATATTAAAAAATACATTATAAGAAAATGGAAAAAATAACAAATTGTAAAAAAATAATACAAAATAAAATAATACAATTCTGACACTGTCCATTGCTCTACTGACACTGTGCACTGCCCTACTAAAACCATCCACTGGACCCTCTAAAGCATTTCTGAAAATAATAAAAAATACATTGTAAAAAAATAATGAAATTGTAAAAAAAATAATTACAAATAAAATTGTAAAAAAAACCCCAAATAAATAATTTTTATTTGAATCAATGACTAGGGCCCAGTTTTGATCTTGCACACAGGCCCACTGATTGTATGATACGCCCCTGAGTCAAGCAATACAACCATGTGCAGAAAACACATACATGCATAGACATAATTATCTGTAAATATCTAATTCACTAATTAGCTAACTATATTAGATAATTAACTAACTAACTGTATTAATAATTACAAATGATTCTTCACCAATAAACACCGGACAAAAGGAGACACTGGCCAGAGCTGACATTCACACGTCTTCTAATCCTGACTTTGCTGAGCACTTCAACGTCACAGCCTGAAGTATAATATGGAGAAATGGGAAATACTGTATAGAGTACAGACGTCTGTTATATAAAGACAAATGAATCAAATCATTCTTCACACCCCTCCCCCACTCCCTCTCCTGTCAGCTGATTCCTATATGTAGGGGGGAAATGATTTCTTTCAGACCCCTCCCCCACTCCCATTGCTGTAAGTGGAGTCCTCAATGTAGAAAACAGCTGTCATGCCCCTCCCCCCACACCACCCCCTCTACTGTGAGCTTAGTCCTCTGTAGTAGGAAATGTTGGCACACCCCTCCCCCACTCCCATTACTTCAAGCTGACTCTATTGTTTAGCAGAAAAGTGTTGACATGGCCCCTCCCCCATGTTCTCTACAGTAAGCTGAATCCTCAGTGTAAAAACTGCTGACACTCCCCCTTGACTTGCACCTCCCCCAATCTTTTATTCTGTAGAGAAATGATGACACGCCCCCTCCCCTTACACCACCCCCTTTGTATTGAGCTGAGTCCTCTGTGTAGAGAAATGATGACACACCCCTCAACTTGCACCGCCCCCTCTACTTTGAGCTGAATCCTCTGTATGGAGAAATGTTGACAAACCCCTCCCCCACTCCCTCTCCTGTTAGCTGATTCCTATATGTAGAGGGGAAATGCTTTCTTTCATAACCCCTCCCCCACACCCATTGCTTCAAGCTGAATCCACTGTTACAAGGAGAAGCGTTGACCTGACCCCTCCCCTATTCTCTCTAGGCTTTACAAAGAGTAAAGAGAACAGCTCTTGAAGGAAGACAGCATGTAGGCCTAAGTAAACAAAATCTTACCAAAGCCTCAACAGGGCTGATTAAAAAAAATAAAAAATTTTTAAAACACTAAATTGTAAAAAAAAAAAAAAATTAATTAATTAAAAATAATTAAAAAATAATTATGACAAAAAATTGTAAATAATGATTAAAAATAGAATGGTAAAAAAAATAACAGGTCCGTTGTCCTATTGAAATCATACACTGCCCGCAAAATACATTTAAAAAAATAAACAAGAACTGAAATAATTTTGACACTGTCTATTGCTGTACTGACACTGTTGACTTTCCTAATGACACCCTCCACTACGCCCTTCCAGAAGCACTGTGAAAACATTTAATAAATAAAATTAAAAACAAAAAATGCTGATATTGTTCATTCCCAAAGAAAAGAAATGTGAAAAAAAATTCTAAAAAATAACAGAATAAAAATGAAAAAAATAATTTAAATTTTTTTTTAAAACTACTGACACAATCCAATGCCCAAAAAAGCATTGTGAAAAAATTATAAAAACATAAAATTGCCAAAAAAAACTACTGACACTGTCCACTGCCTTAACAAAACAAAAAAATAAAATTTAAATGTAAAATATTACAATTTAAAAAAAAAGAAAAAAAAAACCTACCAACACCACCCACTGCTCTACTGACACTGTTCACTGCCTTACTGACATGATCCACTGTTCCCCCAGAAGCACTGTGAAAAAAATATTTAAATAAACAATTAAAATATAATAATTGTTTTAAAAAAATACATTTGTAGAAAAAAATGTAATAAAAAAAAACTAGAAAAAAAACTTAGAAAAAAAAAAATTACTGACACTGTCCACTACCCTGCTGACACCATCAAATTCCTGATCCCAATATCATTGTGAAAAAAAGATAAATGTCATTTTTAAAAAGTAATAAAAACAATTAAAATTGTAAAAAACTATAAAAGATAGACAAAAAAAAAACTATTGACAAAATTACTGTTCTACTGACAATGTCCACAGCCCCCCAAAATCATAGTGATAAAACTATAAATAGTAAAAAAAAAATTAATAATAGAATTGTAACAAATAATAAAATAAAATAATGATGACACTGTCCACTGCCCCAAAAGCATTTTTTTAAAGTGAAAAAAAATTATTGTAAGATAAGTTAAAATGTAGAAATAATAAAATAAAAATAAAGAACTACTGACATTGTCCAGTGCCCTAATGGAATTATCCACAGCCCTAACAGAAAAATTAAAAATTGAAATTTATAAAAAAAATACATTTGTAAAATAAAAATATTTAATAAAAATGAAAAAAAATAACTATTGACACTATCCACTGCTCTAGTGACACAGTGTACTGCCCTACTTACACGCTCCATTGCCCCTCAAGGGGGTGGGGGGTGGCACAGTTTGGCATTTTCGCCCAGGGCTCTAGATGACCTTGTCCTGGCACTGGGGTAATCTACATTCTTTTTGTTTTTTCCCTAGTTAATATTGTCTCTCTTTATTCAGGGTTTATAGGTAACATTACTGACACTCCCCCTATTCAAATCCACTACTACAGACGAAGTTGCTAAACTCCTTTCTATCGCCCACCTAACCCCCTGTCCCCTGGACCCTATTCCCTCTCAAATGCTACGGTCACCCTCTGACCCCATCCTACACTCTCTAACCCACATCTTCAATCTCTCCCTCACCTCTGGCGTCTTCCCCGATGCTCTAAAACATGCACTGGTCACTCCCATACTCAAAAAGCCATCCTTGGACCCTACCAATCTTAACAACCTACGCCCAATCTCCTTGCTCCCCTTTTCCTCTAAACTCCTTGAACGCCTGGTTTACAACCAACTGAGTGACCACCTCATTAAAACCAACCTTCTTGATCCCCTTCAATCTGGATTTCGCCCTCAACACTCCACAGAAACTGCTCTTTTAAAACTCACAAATGACCTACTAACTGCAAAAACCAACGGACACTATTCTGTACTCCTACTTCTGGATCTTTCAGCCGCCTTTGACACGGTTGACGACCCACTCCTCCTCAAAAAACTTTACTCCCTCGGTCTCCGTGACTGTGCTCTTCAGTGGCTCTCATCCTACCTATCCCAACGCACCTTCAGTGTCACTTACAGTTCTACTTCCTCCACTTCTCTTCCCTTCTCTGTCTGGGTCCCCCAAGGTTCTGTTCTTGGACCTCTTTTATTTTCAATCTACACCTCTTCCCTGGGTCAGCTGATAGCCTCTCACGGCTTTCAATATCATTTCTATGCTGATGACACACAAATCTATCTCTCCACCCCTCAACTCACTCCATCAGTCTCCTCACGCATCACTAACTTACTAACTGACATATCTGTATGGATGTCACACCACTTCCTCAAACTCAACTTGTCCAAAACCGAGCTTATAATATTTCCTCCCCCACGTTCCTCTTCCCCTGACTTCTCTGTCAAGAGCAATGGCAAAACCATCCACCTGTCCCCACATGTCAGGGTGCTAGGTGTATCCTAGATTCTGAGCTCTCCTTTCAGCCCCACATCCAATCACTTTCCAAAGCTTGCCGCCTCAACCTTCGCAACATCTCTAAACTCAGAGGCGGCTCTCTAATTAGGCGAAATAGGCGGTGGCCTCAGGCCTCGCAGTCATAGGGGCCTCGCACAGCTGGCTAGTTTACCTAATTAGAGAGCCGCCTCTTCCAGCAGCAGAGATCTCCGCCATCACACAGTCCTGTATCCCCTCGCCCTGCTACAGGGAGAGATACGGGCTGCGAGTGAGACGTGTGATCGGAGCTCCGGATCAATGACAGGGAGAGCCGCTCAGTAGAGCTCTGACAGATCTCCCCCCTCCCCCTGCTGCCCGCACAGCCAGACAGAAGAGGAGAGAGAGCTTCTGCTCCTCCTCCTCCCGCCCTCTCCTCCTGTGTCTGCCCTGCCCACTCTCCTCGGCAGTGTTCTCTGTTCTGCTTCACAGAAGGGGAGGTGTGGGCGGGAAGATTCAAGCTGGAGCCCAGCAAAGAGAAAAGGACAAGAGGAGTCTGATCCATCCATCCAGTCCCTCCATCCATCCATCCAGTCCCTCCATCCATCCAGTCCCTCCATCCATTCCCTCCTGCCTACCAGTGAGTACACTGATGTAGGGGATGCTCTTCCTTCCCTTCCCTCTCCACCCCCTTCTCTTTCTTTCTTTCTTTCTTTCTTTCTTTCTTTCTTTCTTTCTTTCTTTCTTTCCATTTTTCTTTCTTTCCATCTTTCTTTCTTTCTATTTTTCTTTCTTTCCATTTTTCTTTCTTTCGTTCCTTCCCTCTTTCTTTCTTTCCTTCCATCTTTTTTTCCATCTTTCTTTCCTTCCATCTTTCTTTGTTTCCTTCCATCTTTCTTTCTTTCCTTCCATCTTTCTTTCCATTTTCTTTCTTTCCATCGTTCTTTCCTTCCATCTTTCTTTCTTTCGTTCCTTCCATCTTTCTTTCTTTCCTTCCATCTTTCTTTCTTTCCTTCCATCTTTCTTTTCATTTTTCTTTCTTTCCTTCCATCTTTCTTTCTTTCCTTCCATCTTTCTTTCCTTCCATCTTTCTTTCCATTTTTCTTTCTTTCCTTCCATCTTTCTTTCCTTCCATCTTTCTTTCTTTCCTTCCATCTTTCTTTCCATTTTTCTTTCTTTCCTTCCATCTTTCTTTCTTTCTTTCTTTCTTTCTTTCTTTCTTTCTTTCTTTCTTTCTTTCTTTCTTTCTTTCTTTCTTTCTTTCTTTCCATCTTTCTTTCCTTCCATCTTTCTTTCCTTCCATCTTTCTTTCTTTCCTTCCATCTTTCTTTCCATTTTTCTTTCTTTCCTTCCATCTTTCTTTCTTTCTTTCTTTCTTTCTTTCTTTCTTTCTTTCTTTCTTTCTTTCTTTCTTTCTTTCTTTCTTTCTTTCTTTCTTTCTTTCTTTCTTTCTTTCTTTCTTTCTTTCTTTCTTTCTTTCTTTCTTTCCTTCCATCTTTCTTTCTTTCTTTCCATCTTTCTTTCCTTCCATCTTTCTTTCTTTCCATTTTTCTTTCTTTCCATTTTTCTTTCTTTCGTTCCTTCCCTCTTTCTTTCTTTCCTTCCATCTTTTTTTCCATCTTTCTTTCCTTCCATCTTTCTTTCTTTCCTTCCATCTTTTTTTCCATCTTTCTTTCTTTGCTTCCATCTTTCTTTCCATTTTTCTTTCTTTCCATCGTTCTTTCCTTCCATCTTTCTTTCTTTCATTCCTTCCATCTTTCTTTCTTTCATTCCTTCTTTCTTTCTTTCCTTCCATCTTTCTTTCTTTCCTTCCATCTTTCTTTCCTTCCATCTTTCTTTCCATTTTTCTTTCCTTCCATCTTTCTTTCTTTCCTTCCATCTTTCTTTCCTTCTTTCTTTCTTTCTTTCTTTCTTTCTTTCTTTCTTTCTTTCTTTCTTTCTTTCTTTCTTTCTTTCTTTCTTTCTTTTTTTCTTTCTTTCCTTCTTTCTTTCTTTCTTTCTTTCTTTCTTTCTTTCTTTCTTTCTTTCTTTCTTTCTTTCTTTCTTTCTTTCTTTCGTTCCTTTCATCTTTTTTTCTCTTTCTTTCTCTTTCTCTTCTTTTTCTCCTTCCTTCCTTCCTTCCTTCCTTCCTTCCTTCCTTCCTTCCTTCCTTCCTTCCTTCCTTCCTTCCTTCCTTCCTTCCTTCCTTCCTTCCTTCCTTCCTTCCTTCCTTCCTTCCTTCCTTCCTTCCTTCTCCACCCATCCCCCTTTTATTTCTCTCTTTGTGACAGCCTACCAGAATAGGTAGGATCTGTGACAGCAGCTTCCCTGTGCAGCTCTGCTTGAGGAAAATATATCTTTATTATGCCCACTTACCTACCCCCTGTACTGTCCACTCCCCTATACTGTACCCTCCTAATACAGTTCATTTTCATCCCTTGAATTTTTTTTCCCATTATGGGAGTGAGTGGGGCCTCATGTCTAAGTTTTGCCTAAGGCCTCACAAAGTCTAGAGCCGCCTCTGTCTAAACTACGTCCCTTTCTAACCAATGAAACCACAAAGCTCCTGATTCACTCCCTGGTTATCTCTCACCTTGACTACTGCAACTCACTCCTCATTGGCTTACCTTTAAACAGACTATCCCCCTTCAGTCCATCATGAATGCTGCTGCCAGACTCATCCACCTTACAAACTGCTACCCCTCTCTGCCAATCCCTCCATTGGCTACCACTCGCCCAACGAATTAAATTCAAAATACTAATAATAAGTCACAAAGCCATCCACAACTCTGCCCCCAGCTACATCACTAACCTAGTCTCAAAATACCAACCTAATCTCCATCTCCGTTCCTCCCAAGACCTCCTGCTCTCTAGCTCCCTCATCACCTCCTCCCATATCCGCCTCCAGGACTTCTCCCGAGCCTCGCCCATCCTCTGGAATTCCCTACCCCAATCTGTCAGACTGTCTCCAACTTTATCCACTTTTAGGCGATCCCTGAAAACTTTCCTCTTCAGAGAAGCCTATCCTGCCTCCATCTAACAACTGCACTATTTTCTCCATTAGCTCATCCCCCACAGCTATTACCCTTTTGTATAACTTGACCCTCCCTCCTAGATTGTAAGCTCTAACGAGCAGGGCCCTCTGATTCCTCCTGTATTGAATTGTATTGTACTTGTACTGTCTGCCCTAATGTTGTAAAGCGCTGCGTAAACTGTCGGCGCTATATAAATCCGGTATAATAATAATAATAATAAACATTATTGTAGTGTTTACCTATTTATATTTGGAAGTCTTTTTTTCCACCTAATCTAATTAGATGTTCCTCTCAGGCCAGTGGTGTAGTGCTTCAAGGACTCCTAACTGCATACTTTCAGCCACCTCCAATTGTTTGTTGTCTCACCTGTTACCAGCCACAGGACCTTGGTTAGCGCCTGGGTTATTGAGATTCCTTCGTACCAGACATGTTGAACCCTTTCATTCCATATCCTTTCCATGAGAAACCCAGAAGGGAAGATCCCCACTTAGCAAAAGTGGATTGCAGATTCTTGGAAGTGGCAGTGTATAGGACAAATAGCAATAATTCTACTGCAGGCCTTGAAGAAACCATAAGTTCCCCTCAGGTTCATAGTTGTTCCCTTGTTCCAGAGCAACGTCATACACTGACATCACTCAAGCCTCCTGAATTGGAGGAAAAAGGGAAAGGAAAATCGTGACTTTAATTGAAACATGTGGGTAAGAAATTAATAGATATATAAAATTGAGTACAAAGTATTTAATAGTTCATAGCCAGGGTACATTATGGTAATAATACATCAGGACCCAATTTGGTTCATACATGGTAATGATACATACTCAAACAATAACCATATTTGAACACACATACATTACCTGAGTGGGCATATTAGTGTGATGGGAGGGCCCGTGGAACCAAGAATCCCTTGGAAAGGTTGGGAAACCCATGTTTCAGCTCCCCATGCACATCTTATGTCTAAGGCACCCTGTGCCATCCTGGCACAGGGTGACTCAGAAATATATCTTGCATTACTTAAAATGGGACAGTAATATTTATCCACAATATCTCCCAGGATATATGTAAAGGCTATTCTTGGTTTGTTTGATTCTGAACTCAACATGTTAGTTGAGAGAGCTGATCACCAGTGGCGGAATTACCGGGGTCACAACAGTTGCAGTTGCGACGGGGCCCGGCATTCCGCCACTGTGGGGGGGGGCCCAGCGGGGTTGCTCTTCACACACGCTCTGAGCGGAGATCGTGTCTCATATAACAATAGCACAGAGAGACACCGGCGGCGGCATTAATGTTCTATTTGTCGGTCCTCTCTGGCACGGATGAGAGAGGACACACAGCTGATCTCACGGCTCCCCCTTCTCCCCCCTCCCCTCTCCTGTGTGCTCCGCGGGCAGTCTAGTGTGAAGCTAAAGAGCTGACATTTCCCACGGAGCACACAGGAGAGGGGAGGGGGAGAAGGGGGAGCCGTGAGATCAGCTGTGTGTCCTCTCTCATCCGTGCCAGAGAGGACCGACAAATAGAACATTAATGCCGCCGCCGGTGTCTCTCTGTGCTATTGTTATATGACACACGATCTCCGCTCAGAGCCGTGCTGTCCGGCACTGATGGGATCTAATAGCATTCACTGTGATGGGCACTGATAGCATTCACTGATGGGCACTGATAGTAGGCACTGATAGAAGGCACTGATGGGCACTGATGAGCACTGATAGAAGGCACTGATGAGCACTGATAGAAGGCACTGACTGATGAGCACTAATAGAAGGCACTGATGAGCACTGATAGAAGGTACTGATGAGCACTGATAGAAGGCACTGATGGGCAATGATAGAAGGCACTGATGAGCACTGATAGAAGGCACTGATGGGCACTGATGAGCACTGATAGAAGGCACTGATAGAAGGCACTGATGAGCACTGATAGACGGCACTGATGAGCACTGATAGAAGGCACTGATGAGCACTGATAGAAGGCACTGACTGATGAGCACTAATAGAAGGCACTGATGAGCACTGATAGAAGGTACTGATGAGCACTGATAGAAGGCACTGATGGGCACTGATAGAAGGCACTGATGAGCACTGATAGAAGGCACTGATGGGCACTGATGAGCACTGATAGAAGGCACTGATGAGCACTGATAGACGGCACTGATGAGCACTGATAGAAGGCACTGATGGGCACTGATGAGCAATGATAGAAGGCACTGATGGGCACTGATAGAAGGCACTGATGAGCACTGATAGATGGCACTGATGAGCACTGATAGAAGGCACTGATGAGCACTGATAGAAGGCACTGATGGGCACTGATGAGCACTGATAGAAAGCACTGATGGGCACTGATAGAAGGCACTGATGGGCACTGATGAGCACTGATAGAAGGCACTGATGGGCACTGATGAGCATTGATAGAAGGCACTGATGAGCACTGATAGAAGGCACTGATGGGCACTGGTAGGCAGCACTGATGGGCACTGATAGATGGCACTGATGATTGGGGCACTGATTATCAGTGTAAACAATTTACTGACATTCTTGACAGTTAACGGCAGTCCTTTCCTCACACATACACAGCATGTGAGGAAAGGGCTGTGGATAACCGGCAAGTCTGTTTACATGTGATCAGCTGATCACATGGTAAAGGGCCAATGTGATTGCGCTGGATGCACGTCCCAGGGGTCATGCAGGAAGCACGGTTTTGGGAGGATGTCCATGGACACTATCCCAAAATTGGAAGCCCGGGGCTCGGATGGAAGGGGGGCCCATCATGGTTTCTTGCACCGGGGCCCTGAAGGTTCTAGTTACGCCTCTGCTGATCACATTGGCCTCTGTACAACGTAGGAGACAGGCCGACTCCTGCTGGAGCTCCTGCTATTGTGAGAAGGTGTCCTGTGTTTATACTTATGATAATGTATAATCTACTGTGTGAAGCTCGGTGACAACAAGTCTGACCTGTAGTGAAATCCTGATTAATCATAACAATGCTCCAGAGGGCACAGAGTCACATCGGCTGCTTTAAGGGATTCGTTAATTAGCTCATGTTAATTCTGTTTTGGGTTACAGGTGTATTGTTAGAGTAATATGAGCAGGAGGGGGGACCTCCTCTTCTACTGTATATAAGACCGTATTCTGGTTCTAATAAAGAGTCCATGTTCAGCAACTAAACAAGTATCGCCTTGTTTTGTGCTTGTGAGCAGTTGGAATATCTGATATCAATATTCAGACTGGGAGGAAGTGGTATTGACAAAATTATTGACAAAACGAATGTTCTACTGACAATGTCCACTGACCTCCAAAATCATAGTGAAAAACTATAAATAGTAAAAAATAATTAATAATAGAATTGTAAAAAATAATAAAATAAAATAATTTTGACACTGTCCATTGCCCCACTGACACAATCCACTGCTCCAAAAGCATTTTTAAAAGTGAAAAAAATATATAAAATTCAATTGTAAAATAAGTTAAACTATAGAAAAAAGTAAATAAAGAACTAGTGACACTGTCCAATGCCTTAATGGCATTATCCACAACTCTAACAGAAAAATAAAAAACTGAAATATATAAAGAAAAATACAGTTGTAAATAAATAAATAAATAAATAAACTACTGACATCATCCACTGTTCTACTGACACAGTGTACTGCCCTATTTACACACTCCACTGCCCCTCTAGGGGGTGGGAGGGTGGCACAGTTTGGCATTTTCGCCCTCATTTTCGCCCTCAGTCTCAATATTCAGACTGAGAGGAAGTGGTAAATGACGAAAGCACTCAAGCGGAGTGTGGGACTTATCATTACAATTAGATTAGATTAGTTAAAATAAAAGGAGGGGACAACTAGGGCCAATCGGGCAACATAAGGAAGTGTACACAATATCGTCCAGTGGGCTAAAAACTTCCTCTCAAGTCGTAAAGGGGCGCACAACCACATGTTTCCATCCCTATACTGAATAATACAAAAATGGAGAGGGGTTTTAGATTGGGACTTTAAATGAGGAAGTGGCCTGGTAAGGTCGAGTATCTCCATACATGTCACTGTGAATAAAAAATGGGGATAAGGAGAGGGGAGGGGAAGGGATCCTTGTTGGGGATTAAGAGAGGCCCCGGATTATATTGGCCAATTGTAATGTATATGTGTTCAATTATGTTTATTGTTCCAATTCGTATCATTACCATGACTGAATTGAATTGGGTCCTGATGTATTATTACCATAATGTACCCTGGCTATGAACTATTAAATAACTTGTACTCAATTTTATATATCTATTCATTTCTTACCCACATGTTTCAATTAAAGTCCCGATTTCCCTTTTCCCTCCTTTCCCTTCCCCTCCCCTCTTTATATCCCCATTTTTATCCTTTGCAGCTTTAACAGCTATAACAGCTTCAACTCTTCTGGGAAGGTGGTCCACAAGGTTTAGGAAAGTGTCTATGGGAATGTTTGACCATTCTTCCAGAAGTGCATTTGTGAGCTCAGGCTCTGATGTTGGAGGAGAAGGCCTGGCCCGCAGTCTTCATTCTAATTCATCCAAAAGGTGTTCCGTCCGGCTGAAGTCAGGACTCTGTGCAGGCCAATCAAGTTCCTCCACCCCAAACTCACTCATCCTTGTCTTTATGGACCTTGCTTTGAGCTGAATCCTCTGTATGGAGAGATGTTGACACACCCTTCCTCCACGCCCTCTCCTGTTAGCTGATTCCTATATGTAGAGGGGAAATGCTTTCTTTCATAATCCCTCCCCCATCCCCATTGCTTCAAGCTAAGTCCACTGTTAAGAGGCGAAGTGTTGACCTGACCCCTCCCCCATTCTCTCTAGGCCTTACAAAGAGAACACCTGTTGAGGTAAGACAGAATGTAGGCCTAAGTAAACCAAATCTCACCAAAGTTCCATCAGGGCTGATTAACTGCTTGCCGACCAGCCGCCATCATTCTACTGTGGCAGGCTGTGTCACGTACCTTGTCATTGAGCCTGATATGCAGAAGGAGGCCTCTCTTACGTCCATGACTCGCGGCCCCTGATAGAGTAGACAGGAAGCACAGGAAGGTGGCTCCCCTGTGAGTGCCATCGTAGCTGTACTTTGGGCACTGTAGGAGCACTAGGGGGCGCACGCGTGTGCCCACGGCGCGATGACGGAGCTGTAAAAAATAAAATAAAAAACTACTGACACTGTCCCTGCCTTTCTGACTTGATCCACAGCCCTAACAAAAAAAATATTAAATTTAAATGTAAAATAATACATTTATAAAATTAAAAAATTTTAAAATTAAAAAAAAAAAACTACTGACACCATCCACTGCTCTACTGAAACTGTTCACTGCCTTACGGACATGATCCACTGTCCCCCCAGAAGCACTGTGAAAAAAAGTTTAAAAAAACTATTAAAAGATAATAATTAAAAAAATACATTTGTAGAAAGAATTTAATAATAAAAAAAAAACTACTGACACATTAACTTCTCTACTAACATTGCTTACTGCCCTACTGATACCATCCATTGTGCCTCTCCTGGAGGCACTGTGAACAAATATATTAAAGTAAATAAATAAATAATTAGAAAAAAATATTAGAAAAAAAATTAAAACAAAAATTCTACTGACACTGTCCACTGCCCTGCTGACACCATCAACTTCCTGACCCCCATATCATTGTGAAAAAAAATGATAAATATAAATTTTAACAAGTAATAAAAACAATTACAATTTTTAAAAAATATCAAAAATAGACAAAATAAAAATAAAAACTATTGAAAAAACGAATGTTCTACTGACAATGTCCACTGACCTCCAAAATCATAGTGAAAAAACTATAAATAGTAAAAAATAATAGAATTGTAAAAAATAATAAAATAAAATAACTCTGACACTGTCCATTGCCCCACTGACACCATCCACTCCTCCAAAAGCATTTTTTTAAAGTGAAAAAAAATTCTAAATTTAATTGTAAAATAAGTTAAAATATAGAAAAAATAAATAAAGAACTACCGACAATGTCCAATGCCTTAATGGCATTATCCACAGCCCTAACAGAAAAATAAAAAACTGAAATATATATATAAAAAAAAAATACATATGTAAAAAATAAATAAATAAATAAAAGAACTACTGACACAGTGTACTGCCCTACTTACACACTCCACTGCCCCTCTAGGGGGTGGGGGGTGGGGGGTGGCACAGTTTGGCATTTTTGCCCTGGGCTCTAGATGACCTTGTCCCGGCACTGGAGTAATCTACACTCTTTTTGTTTTATCCCTAGTTAATATTGTCTCTTTTTATTCAGGGTTATAGGTACATTATCGTAGTGTTTACCTATTTATATTCGGAAGTCTTTTTTTCCACTTAACCTAATCAGATGTTCCTCTCAGGCCAGTTCTTCAAGGATTTCTAACTGCATACTTTCAGCCACCTCCAATTGTTTGCTGTCTCACCTGTTACCAGCCACAGGAACTTGGTTAGCGCCTGGGTTATTGAGATTCATTCGTTCCAGACATGTTGAACCCTTTCATTCCATATCCTTTTCAAGAGCAACCCAGAAGGGAAGATACCCACTTAGCAAAGGTGGATTGCAGATTCTTGGAAGCGGCAGTGTATAGGACAAATAGTAATAATTCTGCTGCAGGCCTCGAAGAAACCACAATTCCCCTCAGGTCCATAGTTGTTCGCTTGTTCCAGAGCAACGTCATACACTGACATCACTCAAGCTTCCTGAAATGGTTTCCTTCACAGACGCACAACATGGGGCCTGTCTAACTAAAGCAGGTACACTATATTTCCAAAAGTATTGCGACGCCTGCCTTTACACACACATGAACTTTAATGGCATCCCAGTCTTAGTCTGTAGGGTTCAATATTGAGTTGGCCCACCCTTTGCAGCTATAACAGCTTCAACTCTTCTGGGAAGGCTGTCCACAAGGTTTAGGAGTGTGTCTATGGAAATGTTTAACCATTCTTCCAGAAGCGCATTTGTGAGGTCAGCTCTCATGTTGGACAAGAAGGCCTGGTCCACAGTCTTGATTATCGCCTGGGTTATTGAGATTCCTTTGTTCCAGACATGTTGAACCCTTTCATTTCATATCCTTTCCATGAGCAACCCAGAAGGGAAGATCCCCACTTAGCAAAGGTGGATTGCAGATTCTTGGAAGTGGCAGTGTATAGGACAAATAGCAATAATTCTGCTGCAGGCCTTAAAGAAACCATAATTCCCCTCAGGTTCACAGTTGTTTCCTTGTTCCAGAGCAACGTCATACACTGACATCACTCAAGCTTCCTGAATTGGGTTCCTTCACAGACGCACAACATGGGGCCTGTCTGACTAAAGCAGATACACTATATTTCCAAAAGTATTGGGACGCCTGCCTTCACACACACATGAACTTTAATGGCCTCCCAGTCTTATTCTGTAGGGTTCAATATTGAGTTGGCCTACACTTTGCAGCTATAACAGCTTCAACTCTTCTGGGAAGGCTGTCCACAAGATTTAGGAGAGTGTCTATGGAAATGTTTAACCATTCTTCCAGAAGAGCATTTGTGAGGTCAGGCTCTGATGTTGGACAAGAAGGCCTGGCCCACAGTCTTCATTCTAATTCATCCCAAAGGTGTTCTTTTGGGCCGAGGTCAGGACTGTGAAAGGCCAATCAAATTCCTCCACCCCAAACACACTCATCCATGTCTTTATGGACCTTTCTTTGTGCACTGGTCCAAATCATTTGGTGGAGGAGGGATTATGGAGTGGGGTTGTTTTTCAAAGGTTGGGCTTGGCCCCTTAGTTCCAGTGAAGGGAACTCTTAAGGCTTCAGCAGACCAATACAGTTTGGACAATTTCATGCTCCCAATTTTGTGGGAACAGTTTGGGGATGGCCCCTACCTGTTCCAACATGACTGCGCACCAGTGCACAAAGCAAGGTCCATAATGACATGGATGAGCGAGTTTGTGGTGGAGGAAATTGACTGTCCTGCCCAGAGTACTGACCTCAACCTGATAGAACACCTTTGGGATGAATTGCAACGGAGACTGTGACCCAGGTCTCTTAGTCCAACATCAGTGCCTGACCTCACAAATGCGCTTCTGGAAGAATGGTCAAACATTCCCATAGACACACTCCTAATCCTTGTGGACAGCAAGGAACCCGAATTGCCTGGCTTGCTTACGTTTGCGGAGGTCAAGGGGCAATTCAATTTTAGCGGAGGCTAAATTTTTGACCACCAAAATTTTGTGAAATTGATCCTTCAGCTTCTTATTATATGATGGGTACGATGGACTCATGAGGCAGTTCATACTAGTCTCAGGTTAGATACACCTTATTATGCACAGCCTTCACATATTCCATTAGGCACAAAAAGGAAGGCAAGAATAACTCTAGTCAATTAGTCACCCACCCACAATAAATAATAACCATTTTCCAAAAATTTTATTCAGATCGTCTATCAGCCCCTAATGTTCCTACCCCTTCCTCAGCTCAAGCATGGCTGGAAAAAATCCCTATTCCAACTATAAACACAACTTGACAAATTAAATGCCCCTTGCTCAGATGAGGAACTTAGAGAAATTATAAAATCACTCAAAAAAAAAAATTCAGTCCCTGGCCCGCATGGCTTTTCCTCCCTTTACTATAAGCAATTCGCTCATGTCCTGATCCCAAACCTAACATCTTTATATTAAGGAGAAAGTAAAAAAGTTCCAAAGAAATAGGTTCTTTCCAGCTTAAGCAGCGCTCTTTTTTTTTTTTTTTTTTTTTTGAGCTCTGCTTAAGCTGGAAAGAACCTATTTCTTTGGAACTTTTTTGCTTTCTCCTTAATGTTACATTTGATTATAGCAGCTGCTTAGTTTAATTTACTTCTTATCTTGAGTGCTGGATAAGTGACCCTGTTTGCTTTTACTTATTTAATATCATTATATAATAGTATTTTGAAAGGTGATCCTCTCCCAGAAGAAATGTCCTTGCGAATATGTCATTGATCCCTAAACCAGGAAAAAACCTTACCCCAAAATTACAGACCGATTTCGGTAATAAATAATGATCTCAAAATTTTCAGTAGACTTCTAGCAATTAGACTTTCTGCAATAATTCCCTCCCCATATCAATCAGGAATCAATCAGAATAACGGATAACCTTCGTCTGGCACCTAATCTTATTCAGGACGCAAATCTCAAATCACGAGCTGTACTGTTTTTAAGTTTGGACATCAATGAAGCTTTTGAAAAAAACAAAGAGAGAGAGGGGGTATGGCGCTACCTAATAACTAACCAAATAAACATAAATGAAGAAAAGTTAAGTAGTGAATAACTAGCAGTTCATGTGAATTATGAGTCCAGCAAAATTCAGATATATAGCAGACAGTTTAGTGGTGACTTGAGTGCTCACAATATCCTTGGGTGACTTTTGTGCTCCCCCTCAAGGGTCCCCACTCACCGGATCCAATCACTCCAATGGGGCAATGCGCATATATGTATAGTCACTCCGACCAATTTGCCACGATATCTGTTAGATTTGCTCCGGATCCACACCTCTGGCTTCTAAAGGTGACCTCTAAAGGTGAACACAGAAGGAAAGGCATAAATTACAGCAAGAGAAAAATAATCGACTTCATGCTTTCTTCTCCATCAGTCACCATCTTCAAAGGGACCTATTAAGGATTATGTCCTACCTATCTGAAGCCAGAGGTGTGGATCCGGAGAGCTGTATTAACCACTTTGATACTGGGCACTTTCTCCCCAGGCCAATGTTCAGCTTCCAGTGCCGTTGCACTTTGCAATACTGCAACACTCATGCAACACTGTACCCATATGACATTTTTATCATTTTTTTAAGACAGATTGAGCTTTCTTTTTGTGGTATTAAACCACCACTGGGTTTTTTATTTTTTGCCAAACAAACTAAACAGTTTCTGTTAATACATTTTGCAAATAATTTTTCTCCTTCACTGATGTGTGCTGATGAGGCTGCACTGATGATCAAGCACTGATGTGCGCTGATGAGGCTGCATTGATGGGGACTAATAGGCTGCACTGATGAGGCAGCACTGATGGGCACTGATGAGGCTGCACTGATAGGTGGCACTGATGGGCACTGATAGGTAGCACTGATGGGCACTGATGGGGCTGCACTGATAATCAGGGCACTGGTGATCAGTGCCCTGATTATCAGTGTAAATGTGCCCCCATCAGAATTGCCAGTTACCGGCTCTTCCTTCCTCGCGCTGTGACACCATTGTGAGGCAAGGAATGCCAATAACTTTGTATAAGTTTGTATACATGTGATCAGCTTTGATTGGACACAGCTGATCACATGGTAAAGGGCTGCTGTGATTGACCCCTTATCATGATCTGTGATCAGCTGTGTCTGAAAGTGTGCGGGTGCACATCCCCAGGGGGTACTCAGGGGGCGTGGTTCTGGGAGGACATCCATAGATGCCCTCCCAGACACCCTCCCAGAACTTCCATGGATGCCCTCTAAAACATCCTCCCAGAACTTCCATGCATGCCCTCTAAGACATCCTCCCAGAACTTCCATGGATGCCCTCTAAGACATGCTCCCAGAACGTCCGTGGTCGCACCCTATTGTCGGCAATAGAACTGTTTAAATCGGTGCAACACCAACTTAGAGGTGCCTCGCTGATTTGAAATTCCTGCACTTCTTCTGGTGATTTCAGGTGCGACTTGCATAGACATCTGTGCATGAAGTTGCACAGATGTCAGCCAAGTCGCACCTGTAGTCACACTGACATGTGGCTTTGAAATTGTGTAATTTCAAGTGAAGTTGCACAATTTCAAAGCTGCATTCAGTGTGACCCTAGACTAAAGTAGGAAAGGGTAAAACCCCCTTTCTGTTTTTTGCTATTTGTGTCCCATTGGAGAGATTTTCCTTCACTTCCTGTGTTAGAGATGCAATAGGAACAGCACTGATGTCCCCATTGAAAGATTTACCTCTCCCCACTTGTTTTGGTGCCAACTCTAAAAAATGCTGCATTTCCTATCACTTTCAGTCTCAGTGACAATGGTCACCAGGAAGCTACCTAGCAGGGACATAGACCACAATAAAAACGGAACTCTCTTTAGAAGGATCAGTCCAGATGTGCTAGATGACACTAGTTTTGGACAATCTGAACACATATAGATTTATTTTGATATAATTTCTACCAACTCTGTTTTATCTTTGCATAACAGTTGTTGGTTGATCAGTGTTGCATAAAGCAGTACACCTGACCAGCAAGTTTACTTTCTGATGGGAAAAGAACTTGGTGAGGTCTAATAAACTGCTTTAGTTAAATATTTTATCTCTAGAGCATAACTACAATGGGTACAGAGGGTGCAGTCACACTGGGGGCAGTGAGATCAGAGGACCAAATATAACTACTATACATCCTTTATGTCCTCTTTGTGACAGCCTCTACTTGATTATCAGGAATCAGGATAAGTAACAAAAGTTGCCACTCTAAACATTGAAAATAAATAAAGAAAATGTCCACTAAGTGAAACATTTCATGCTATTCTCCATAATTGAAAGAAAAGTGATTGAAAGCAAAATCTCCTAATAAGTGTCCTATTTCAAATGAACCTGTGAATATATGTACCGATCACCCAGGTGTACCTCCACCATAAATCGTATAGAATGCCTCCTTACCAGAAACCTGGAAACCTCCAAATTATAAGAGTCTAGAAAAGCGTAGTTTATAAACCCAGAAGATCTGATCGGCTCCCTCTGTTGTGCTGAAGGGGATAGCATACCTCCCCTCCCAACAGTTTGAGATGGGAACGAGGGGCACCTATTAGCAAAAGTATGTAGGCATAGGACACACCCATTGCCACGCCCCTTGAAAGGCGATATATACAAAAAATAAATAGTTAAACCCACAAGTGTTTTTTTTTACCAGTACTATTCCTTTATATTGGCTTTTGAAATTTACTAATTTAGCAATTGGGTGAAAGGTTTAGCACTGAGAAATACTTTTTAAAAGATAAAAATTTGATATACAACTATATAGATCAGACCAAAATGAGGGACACATGAGGAGGAAAGAGGGACATTGTTTCAAATCAGGGACAGTCCCTCCAAATCAGGGACAGTTGGGAGATATGGGATAGTGTTATGGCTGATAGTGAGGATCGCTCTGTCTTGTTACATCTTATTAGGTAGTTGTGGCTGAGTGGTTAAGGTGATAGACTATAAATCCATTGGGGTCTCCCTGCACAGGTTCAAATCCTGCTGATTATGCTCTTTTCATCCTCACCATCAGCCATGACACTATCCCCTTCAGCACAACAGAGGGAGCTTATCAGATCTTCTGGGTTTATAAACTATGCTTTTCTAGACTCTTATCATTTGGAGTCTAGGTTTCTGGGTGATTGGTACATATATTCACCAGTTCATTAGAATTTGGACACTAGGAAATTTCATTTTCAATCAATTTTTTTCTAAAATGGAGAATAGCATGAACTGTTTCGCTGCATGGACACTTTCTTTCTTTATTTTTAATGTTTAGCGCAGCAACCTTTGTTACTTATCCTGTTATATCACAAGTGGTCCTATTGTTTTATTGCCAGCAGCTTACACTTCATTTTTATCTACTTGCACAGTCATTTTTTCTATTCTTTGCCGATTTACTTGATTATCAGCAGGCTTGTTTAACAAAAATAGTAACCAGGAGGCTTAAAGTTGGGCTCAAGGCAAAATGCTGACTCTACAGTTCACATACAAATGCATACATGTTGAGCTCCATATTTCTACATAGCCAGTGTAGCACCCTCTAGGACAGTGGTAGGCAACCTTAAAGAGGTGGAGATCTACCTGAACAACATGGGAGAAGTCAAAGATCACCAGGCACAGTGTCACCTCCTCACACCTGATTTAAACCTCTAACTGCCGTACTACTGTGTCACAATAGCGTGCGTTGCGTGGCAATTATGGGTTTAAATCAGGTCGTAAGGAGGCAACATATGGCCACCTCACTACCTGTCAAACACACTGGGATCACTTTTCAGAGCAACAGCAGTGCCTGCTGCACTTGTGAATGAGCCGCTTTTAGAAAGTGCACCAAACCCACAGGATAAAATAGAAATCTATAGCTAACTGCAGCAAACATTCAGGAAAACTGCAGGTACATTGCACTGCACCCGCGGTGTGACTAAACTGCAGCTGATCAGTGTGAAAGCAGCTATACTATTATCCCCAGTGTATTGCTTCACTCTGACCTGAAGATCTGCTGCTGGTACCACTCTGGAGACCACTAATTGGGATAAGAAGTGGAGTTCAGTTGGTATCTCTGCCTGGGACAGGACCCAGCACTACAAAGGAGGCATCGGCTTATGAGGCTCTTGCTCCCTACTACAGCTCCGACCTACAAGTAGTCCCTGTGCATTGCACTCTGTTTGATGCTGTTGGATGGTGGTTCAGCAAGCCCAGACCTCGATCTAACAATCACCTGTCCGCGATCTACTTGTAGATCACTATCCCGCTCTAGTGTGGGCTAGTTGGCAGCGTAGATTGTAGTGTGGGTAAATTTATTTTAGCTCAGGGCTTAGTCTGAGCTGTGAATCTGGGTCAGGGTTCAGTGACTCAGGGCTGGATGACTCATCCCAGCAGCCTCTCTGACATCTTAGCCAGTTTTCTGGGACATTGGAGAATGTTCTGGACACAGTGGGTGGAGGCTAGGAGCTGCTTGGAATATTTGAGGACCTCAGTCAATCCCCAGCAAGGGGCTGGCAGGGGGCAGGCCATCTCATAAATAGGCATGAGTCATGCCAACAGGGGTTGTCGGGTGGAAGATGGAGATGAAGTGCTGAGGAGGCTGTTGGTGGCCTTTGAGAGTGCCCCCTAGTCTGGGGGGTGTGGCCTCGGGCCAGGGCTCGGGCGCGGGAAGGATCCTACCAAAAACACACAGAGGAACCCCTTCTTGGAGGCATGGGAGCAAGGAGAGAGGACAGGAGGAGCAGGTCAGAACTACCGGGAGATCTCTGGTGGGCTGGTGAGTGTCAGTCTGGCGGGCTAGTGAAAGGGGCAGCTGCAGTCAGGTGGGTTGGCAGTGCCTGAAGAGGTGGTGCTGGAATCAGTAACCACAGGAGTGGTACAAGCTGGACACTGTTCTTTTTGCTACACGCACAAGGGGCCTCAGGTTCCTGCCTGTAATGGGCCAGCCCCAGTGATACAGCCTGTAATGGGCCAGTGCTGGAGGATAAGGTGGAGCTGTATATAGAGACTGTATATAGGAAGAGTTGTCCCTGAAGCTCGTTGTTGAAGTCAATGGGTATCCCATAACCTCCCATCCCTATCCAAGTTATTACTCACAGTAAAAAACAAAAACAAAGTCACAGATTATTCTCTGACTCTGCCTGAAGATTCCATGTGCCTAGCTGTGCAGGATGGGGGAGGTCCCATTTCATCGGCAGACGTTAAGGGGGTGCGCTACAGCAGTGAAAGCCATGGTCCACACATCATGTTGCTGACTGTGATGTACACAGCTTTTTGCAGGAGTTGCTGGCTTAACACCTTCCAACCCGCCCTATAGCAGATTGCTGGCTGGGCGGGACACTCCTCATTCTGAGTTGATGTCATATGACATCCTCTTAGAAGGTACCGCAGATTGACTGATCAGTGTACCAGCTCGCTGTCGGTACTATGTGACTGCTGTGACCAATTACAGCAGATCACATGATAGCTGTAAACAATGGATGGCTTCCTTTCATGCCATCCATTGTGTAAAATTGTGTTGCTAGCTGTGATTTGCCAATGTGATCACATGGTACAGACAAGGCCAATCACAGCCCATCTGTACCAATCACAGATAATCACAACAAAGCCAACTAAATGAGTCTGTTTAATTTAGTAAAACGCTTGCTTATAGCAATGTAATTTACTGATATAAGCAATCACAATGAGCAAAAAAAAAAAAAAAAAAAATCCTGATTACTTTTGATTACTTTCCCAGAGTAGTTCAATGTTACTACAGTAACAATATATTGCTCTGGTAACATTGGGGTTGATTTACTAAAGGTAAATAGTTTGTGCACCACAAGGGCACCCACAAGTGCACTTCAAGTGCACGGCAAGTGCAGTTGCTCTAGTTCTAATGGGAACATGCAAGGAAAATAAAAAACTGTGTTTTTGCTTTGTCAGGAACGATATCATTACTGGTTTCACCTGCTGGTGGCACAGTTATGCTCAGCACCAAAGGGTGTAGTTCTGGTGGCCACCAGCAGGTGTCTCCCTGCCAGGACTACCAACCAGCTATCAAGCACACCTGTTGTGGGTCTGCTGGTCTATATAAGCCCGCCCTGAACCAAAGCTCAAATGCTTCAGAATTCCCTCTGCTAAACTTATCCTTGCCTGAACCTGCTTTTATTAGTCTTTGAGACCTGTTCCCTGTTACCTGCTTTCTTTATGGTCTGCTTCCTTATACCTGGCTTATGTTCCCGTTTTGCTTTTGTCCCTGCCTTGTTTATTTCATGTTTGTTTCCTTTGCTTATGTATATACAGTATATTAGTTAGACAGTTAGGTGTTTTTGGGGTTTGCTGTGTCTTGCACTTATATACTTGTTTATGGTTTGCTGTTTGGTTTGCACGTGTGTCTTTATCTTAAATAAACTTACTTTTTTCACTTACTCATTTGTTCCCGATTCCTTGGTGCAACCAAACTATCTGATCACCTGTATTGGATGTCTGTGTATGGAATCCCTGACAGAATTCTGAAGCCATACAATCAGATCGGTTGCACCTGGGAATTGGGTCTGAGCACTTGCTAATTACTAAAGATGCATTTAGAAGAAGGGTCCAGATGGCCGTCTCCTAACGCTACAAGCTGATATTAGTGAGAGATTCCTGGGTTTTTATCAAGGCCTGTACTCCTCTAGGGTCTCCTATAACAATTCTGACCTGCTTCATTACCTAGACCAGATCCAGCTCCCCTCCCTTGATGCAGAAAAAAGTGGGAAATTAGATGAGGAAATTTCCCTGGAGGAAGTACAAGCGACACTGGGCTCTATGCAATCTGGAAAAGCCCCAGGGCCAGATGGGATCCCTATTGAATTCTACTCCACCTACCAGAAATTGTTAGCGCCCAGGCTTACGGCATTGCTGAAACAATTCACTGCGTTGGGAAGTCTACCTGATTCAATGTATGATGCAATAGTCGTGTTGGTGCCCAAACCTGGTAAGGACCCTGAGGAGTGCGCCTCCTACAGGCCGATATCGCTAATTAATGCTGACGCCAAATTGCTGGCAAAAATACTAGCCACCCGGCTCGGTGGAGTAATGGATGATCTTGTCCATACAGACCAGACGGGGTTCATGGTGGGTAAGGGCACCGACATTAATATCCGCCGCTTATTTCTTAATCTGTCTACCTCCCATAATAATGCTGGTAAAAGAGTCATAGCCTCTCTGGATGCGGAGAAGGCTTTTGACTCTGTGGAGTGGGGATACCTGTGGGAGGTTCTGCGGAGGTTTGGATTTGGACCAAGATTCCTCCACTGGCTGGGTCTGCTTTACCGTGCTCCTAGAGCTAGGATCCGTATAAATGGCAACCTCTTGGATTGCTTCCTCCTCCAGAGGGGGACCCGCCAGGGGTGCCCGCTATCACCCAGCCTGTTTGCCTTGGCGCTGGAGCCGCTGGAGGTCCTGATTAGAGATTCTGACCGTATTGTGGGTCTTCTGGTCGGCCCTCTGGAGGAGAAGATATCCTTATATGCAGATGACACTTTGCTGTACCTGCAGGATGCTGAGTCGTCATTGAGTGCTGCCTTGGCAGCCTTCGATGAATTTGGAGGGTTTTCAGGAATTTGCATTAATTGGTCCAAATCTGCCTTACTCCCCTTAGATGCACAGGCCAGGGTGTGCGGGACACAGATCCCCTTGCAATGGGGGGAGGAATTGACATATTTAGGTATTAGAGTTTCGAGGGACCTGGGTTCCTTTCAGCGCCTTAATCTCCAACCTATAGTTCATCGTCTTAGAGATCATTGTTCTCGTTGGGCTAATCTCCCGCTTAATCTTCTAGGTTGCATTAATATTTTAAAGATGATTTATCTTCCCAAATTTACCTATATTTTCAGAAATTGTCCTGTCTGGATATTCCCGTCCTTCTTTAAGGACATAGACAGCTGCATTGGCTCTTTTCTGTGGCAGGGGGCTTCCCCCCGGTTGGCCAGACAAACCCTTCAGCTTCCAGTGAGTTGCGGTGGCCTTGCCTTACCCAGCCTATTGGTATACTATTGGGCAGCTATGCTTGTCACAGTGAGGTGGTGGTTTCAGCAGTCCAGAGCAAATGCAGCTGTGTGTTTGGAGGCGGCCATAGTGGGATCTCTCATGGAGCTGGGCAATTTGGTGTATCGGGGCTCCTCGGCGTACCCCTCTCTTCCGACCTCGACTGCAGGGACCCTTCGGGTGTGTGGAATGCTAGATGACGTTTTATGTGCCCTAACAGGTGGTCCCCCTTCTGCCCCTTGTGGGGAAATCCTTCTCTCCCTCACTTCAGAACTATCCCGGATCCACAACTTTGGGCCCACTATGGCATTAAGCTATTACGAGATGTGTTCCAAGCTGGATCTCTACTTTTTGTTTCAGGCTCTTGCAGACAGATTTAGTCTTCCAGCCTGGATGGCATTTAGGTATCACCAGATGCATCATGCAGCCAGGGCACAGTTCCCATTGCCCCCTAGTCTCAAGGCAGACCCTATTGAGGAGTTTCTGGTGCAGGAGTCCCTCTAAGATTATGTCCACTTTGTATCTGGCTCTTCTTCAGAAGGATTCACCAAAAATGGAAGCCCTATGGAATAAATGGAAGGCAGACTTACCTGATTTAGATAGAGAGACCTGGGAGGAATGTTTTGAGGATAGCTCTAGATTGGTGATTTTGTCTAGCGACAAGTTGATCCAAACAAAATTCTTGGATAGGGTATACTACACGCCCCAAAGACTGCACAGAATTTATCCACTACGCTCCCCGAATTGCCCGCATTGTCAGTCACCAGACAGCACCTTTTTTCACATGTTTTGGACCTGTCCGCGTCTATCAAGGTACTGGGCTGCGGTGGGGGAATCTATTAATATTCGCCTTCAGCTGAATGTCCCAGTGACGGCAGAGTTGGCCCTGCTGGGTATCCAGGAAGATGAGTAGAGACCTAAATATGCTAGGATACTGATCACACTCACGTTTTTTTACGCCAAAAAAGAAATCTTGCTGAAATGGTCCTCTCATTTGCCCCCCACGATAAGATCATGGAAGGACTCGGTTAATGCAGTTCTACCATTATATAAGTTAACCTACATGAGCAGAGGGTGTCCTTTGAAATACGAGCGGATTTGGCAGCCATGGACGGATCCCACGTATAATGCCTGCCCATAGTTGGTGCGGCTTGCGAGTGTACCAGTCTTTAAGATGATCCTGTGGTGTCTTCCTCCCCCATGTCCCTCCCCTCTCCCCTCCCTCCCCTTTTCCTTCCATATCCTGTGTACTTTATGATTATTGTATGGTTATTCCATTATCCAGGACGCATGTTGTATTGTGCCAATATTCTCAAATTGTTATATTCCTTGTATGATTGTACCTACATTTATCTATTGTCCAGACTAATGTGTATCGTACCAATTTCATTCCTTTCTTTCAATTAAGACCAACCTTGTTGTTAAAAAAAAAAGATGCATTTAGAAGATATTCTGTATTTATCGCTCCTGGCAACAGATGACAGAGATTTTTTTTATCAGACATTAAGTGAATACTGTAAGGATCACTTGTTACAATACATCCCTCTAGCTCATGTTTTTATTGATCAAGGCAGTTTTCTGTTTGAAGACGTGCAACCATTGATCCAGATCTGTACAGAGCTGGCCCTGTCAGATGCTTCCGGTGGAGGTGATGACTATACACCCCCTTTTAGTGCAGCTCAGGTAGAGTCTTTGGTTTGGCTATTGGAAGATGACTCCACCTTCTTCTTTGAGCAATACTCAGCTTGTCCTCAACAGCTGCTTGCAGAATGTATTGATTCAGTGCAATCTCTGGTCAGACAAGCAGTGTGCAAACCTGATTTGGTGCAATAATTATTACAGGTCTGGTCAAGTTTGCTGTACTCAGCCTCTGTCAGCTCCCAACCACCCATTTCTGTGGCTAGACACCAGCCTGCTGGGATGTCTTCCTCTCCTTTACCCCCAACAACCACAGTTGCCGCCCAATACACCCTGCTACCAATGAAGTACCAGTACCCTGTTTCCTCCTGCTATACCTACCCTGCCTTTAACCCTTCTGCTTCTTCTCGGCTGCCTCCATCAGTTCCACTAAATCTCCCTTCAAAAACGGCTCCCTCTATTTTACCATCCTTTTGACCCTTTACAACAGGAATCAAGAAAAACTTGTTGTTTTCAAAATTTTCAGTCTTTTTTAGTTTATAGCGCAAAAAATAAAATACTCAGTGGTGATCAAATACCACCAAAAGAAAGCTCTATTTGCGTGAAAAAAGGACATAGTTAGTTTGGGTACAGTTTGCATGATTGAGCAACTGTCGTTTAAAGTGCGACAGCGCTGAAAGCTGAAGATTGGCCTGGGCAAAAAAAGGGGGTAAAAGTGCCCGGTATTGAAGTGGTTAATCAGCAAGATTCATGGAACACTGGCCACCTGGCTAAATGACACCTGCTGCTGACAGACACGTGTGATGTCAGTGTCAGTCTTTAATTATAGTAAGGTCTGGCACTGGCTTGGGGCTGCACAGAGCAGTGTTTTTGTAGCTTCTTCTCAGGTGTTTTTAGCACTGAAAAGCACCTCTTAAGCCACCCCAGTGTGAAAGCCAGAGTGCTTTCACACTGAGCTAGGTGCGCTTTCAAGACCGGAAAAGTCCTGAAAGCAGCATCTTTGGGGCGGTGGGGGAGCGGTGTATACACCACTCCTCCACCACCCCTGCCCATTGAAATGAATGGGCAGCGCTTTTGAAGAGCCTGCAAAGCGCTTCGGCAGCGCCGCAACACGGATGCTATTAACCCTTTCTTTGGCCGCTAGCGGGGGTTAAAAGTGCACCAATATTTTACGTGAAAAGTGCTGCAATAACAGCGGTAAAGCGCTGCTAAAACTAGTGGCGCTTTGCCACTAACGCCCGCACCGCCCCAGTGTGAAAGGGGTCTTACCGTATTCAGGACATTCTGCAGAGTGTCATCAGGTTTGGACAAGCCAAACGCATTATAAATAGGTTTATTTTAATATCATTTCTATCCATTCTGTTTTTCCTTTGCATAACAGTTGTTGGTTGATCAGTGGTGCATAAAGCAGTGCACCCGGCCAGCAAGCTTACTTTCTCATAATAGGAAAGGAACTTGGTGAGGTCTAATAAATTTCTTTAGTTAAACATTTTATCTCTAGACCAGGGGTCTTCAAACTTTCTAAACAAAGGGCCAATTTATGACTTTAGCGGGGCCGAACTGTGGCCAGCAGTAGTGGAAATTTTCCTGGCAGGCGGGGAATAGTGCCTCAAAATTTGTATCATTGGGAGGAATAGTGCCCTATTGTTGGTGTCAGTGGGAGAAATGGTACCCCATTGCTGATGTCAGTTGGCAGAATAGTGTCTCCTATAAGTGGTGCCCCTAGGGCTGGATAAAGGCAAGCAAAGGGCTGCATCTGGCCCCCCGGCCACAGTTTGAAAACCAGATGCAGCCCTCTTCTCGCAATAGAAGATGCAATAGGAACAGCACTGATGTCCCCATTCAAAGATTTACTTTTCCCTCTTGTTTTGGTGCCAACTCTAAAAAAATGCTGTATTTCCTATCACTTTCAGTCTCAATGACACTCTTCACCAGGAAGCTACCTAGCAGGGACACAGACAACAATAAAAACTGCACTTTCTTTTAGAAGGATCAGTCCAGGTTCAGTGGCGTCTCCAGCTTTCAAATTTAGGGGGGCACATGGGGGGACAGGGACAAAAGAAGGGGGGCAACTATAAAATGCATATATATATATATATATATATATATATATATATATATATATATATATATATATATATATATATATCTATATATCCTGGGGCCCTTTACTACGACCCCACAACGGGCCCTTTCACATGTTCTGCAGTGAGCTCCCTTCCTACTGTATTGGGGTCCCCCAGGGTGGCAGAAAACAAGAGATATATGTCACCAGCATATCAAGAAAATATAAGGATCCAAAGCAGTGGGAGAACTATCAGGGTTGCAAAGGTTGTCTTGCCTCCGGGCCCTGGTGTTCTGCCACTGTGGGGTTCCCCAGCCTCCTCTTGCTGTCCTGCCCCTGCTATTGACAGCTCTGGTCTGGCATCTCTTGGAATTTACAGGCTGGTCCTCCTGTCCTAAGGACGGGAGAAATCAGTCTGTTTTTTCAGTAACTGAAAGTCCTGGTGGAGTCCTTCCTGCAACTCGCTCTTCTCCCTGCCAATGAGGATGCAGGTGAAGGAGCAGATCAGGCGGCCGTGGTTGTGTGAACGCTCGCATTATGCAGTGTCAGCGAGCAGGGGAGGGGGGGGGGGAATAACCCGCAGGAGCTGACTGGGGACTCTCTCCCTCTTAGACATTGATTTTTTGTAAAAAGTTGTTGGTTGATCAGTGGTGCATAAAGCAGTACACGCGACCAGCAAGTTTACTTTCTGATGGGAAGAGAACTTGGTGAGGTCTAATAAACTGTTGTATTTAAATATGTTATCTCTAGAACATAACTACAATGGGTACAGAGGGTGCAAGTCACACGGGGGGCAGTGAGATCAGAGGACCAAATATAACTACTATACAACCTTTATGTCCTCTTTGTGACAGCCTCTACTTAATTATCAGCAGGCAACAATAATGCCACGTACACACAAGCGGACTTTACGGCAGACTTTGCCCGGCGGACGGGATTTCGTCGAACAATTCGATCGTGTGTGGGCTCCAGCGGACTTTGTTTTCTCAAAAGTTGGACGAACTTAGATTTGAAACATGTTTCAAATCTATCCGACGGACTCAAGTCCGGTCGAAAAGTCCGCTCGTCTGTATGCTAGTTCGACGGACAAAAAGCCACGCTAGGGCAGCTATTGGCTACTGGCTGAACTTCCTTATTTTAGTCCGGTCGTACGTCATCACGTACGAATTCGACGGACTTTGGTTGATTGTGTGTAGGCAAGTCCGTTCATTCAGAAAGTCCGTCGTAAAGTCCGTCGAAAAGTCCGCCGGGCAAAGTCTGCCGTAAAGTCCGCTCGTGTGTACGCGGCATAAGGCTTAAAGTTGGGCTCTAGGTAAAATTAGGGTTGCCACCTCATCCCTTCTAACCCAAACACATATTAATTACACAGGTTCTGAGGCTAATTTAATGCAGATAAGGCACTGAGTAAGTTTAATTACCACCTTAATTAGCCACAGAACTTTTGTAATATTATGTGTTCGGGTTTAAAGGGATGAGGTGGAAACTCTAGGTAAAATGCTATACAGTTCACCTACAAAGGCATACGTGTTGAGCTCCAAATTTCTACATAGCCATCATAAACCATGGTCCACACATTATGTTGCTGACTGTGATGTACACAGCTCTCTTCCTCCCAGGCCTGATGCAAGACAGACCTCTCTGTGCAACAGGGAGAGAGAAGTCGCGACCTACCACGTGGAGTACCACCTTCCAACCCGTAACCTGCCGTTTGTTGTCAGACATCCTTCTAGCACCACTCCAGTCGCCTGCCAGTCAGTGTGTGTCAAGCGTCACGTTGGGAGATCGAGGCAGTGGATCCGCTGCACATAAGTATCGCTACACGAGTTGCTGTCCAGGAGACATCGGAACGGTCTGGTCATTGGTGAGAGGGCAAATCGCTCGACCTTTATCCATTCTTTGTCACAGTTACATTGAGACACTTTGCACGGACATCTCTACTCCAGGAATACTTTACTACACTTATTTGAACACTGATCTTGGACATCTTTAGCCTTCCTCACTGTAAGAAATCTACTGTTTACCACTACACCTAATCAAATTACAGTTAATGAGATGAGCTCCTACATCCCAGTGAAGAACATCAGATCTGCAATGTGGACTTTATTGCCATTACTGATAGAAAGGGCCCTATGTTATCATTTCTAGACCTGCTTTCCCTTCTTAGGATAGCATTATAGGCTGGCCAGGTTCAATTTTCTACAGATTGGCAGTATAATCATTTAGCTGAAATATCCATCTAGGGGAAACATTATTTCTCAAGGAAGTGTGTATATATATATATATATATATATATATATGTATATAATATTGCCAACGTTCATATTTGCCTTGTGTAGTTTGGAGGAATTCTTTTGCTGAGTTGGCGCTGTTGCCTAGAACTCAGCAGATCTTTTACCTCCTCTTTGTGACAACATTTCCTATTAATGGTTCAAGTAAAATATTCATAAAACCTAAATACACAGAGTTGTCTGATTATTACTCTACAGTGATACAAGCATGTCTGAACCCAGAGTATCAAGTGGGTTGGAATGTTTGCCAGGTCATGGCCGTGCAGATGAGCAGGTAATTCTAAGCAGTCCTCTAGGAAGCTGTGCTACATTTGGGGGCTCGTCCGGGATGCTATCTGCAGCTGGCCCTAGTCGACCTAGATTGGAGCCGCAATCTGCGTGGGATGCCGCCTCAATGGGGCAGTTGCTTGGGTAGAAGTCATGGGGCCAACACAGACAAAAGCACCATTCTGGAGATCTCGGGAAATGAGCACACTGAGAGAGAGATCAGAAGGTGGCTGAGAGCTCTGGCACCAGGATACCGGGCCTATTTGGTGGAAACTGAATCCTCCGAGGAGTTGGATCAAGTCAGGACACTGATAGAATGGCAGGAGGAGGTGCCAGCGTGCTTTCAGGAGGAAGAGGTGACTGCAAGGGTGTTCACACTCAAAATGGAGAGAGAATAGACCGAGAAGCCACCCTCGGCAAAGACTCACAGGAAGGGTCCTGTACTTGTGTACACCTCCCCTCTCGTTCTACACAGATATGAGTCGATTAGTCGATAGCCTGGTGAAAAAAGGATCTGGGAATGCTATTTAGAGTTACTGAAGACTTAGATTTTTCTCAGGGCAACTGCCAACCCCTGTGGGAGAAGACGAGTTTGAAACATGGATGAGCCAGTCTCTACAGGTCATGGAAGAGTGGAGTGTTCTAGAGGCTGTAAAATGACAACGCCTTAGTGAGAGCCTTTGAGGCCCAGTGGCTGATGTGATCTGTAACCTGAGGATAGACAAGAGGGCTTGTATTGCCATGGACTACATAGATGCCTTGTATGCTGTTTTTGGGAAGGGTTGAAACTACTGCTGATTTGATGTATAAATTAAACCACACTCACCAACAGAGGGGAGAGAGTCTATCCAAATACATGTTCCGAGTAGACAGGATGCTGCATCAAATTATCCTCAAGAAGGGCATTGACCCTAAAAATGTTGATCAGGCCCCTCTGGACCGGGTTCTGCACGGGGCCCGGCCCACTCATCCTATCGTGCTGAAGAGAACTCTGCTGCTGGGAACAAAGAGAAAGTGGTGGCCCGAGCTGTCCATGCAGAAATGGAATTCTCCGATGAGGATCGTGGAACTGAGTCTGAACCGAAGGGATCACCCCCCCCCGAACGTCCATAAACCAGTAGCAGAACGCGGGCCAACCGAACTGATGACTCAGATGGCTCAGGCCCAAACTCAAATGTATCATCAGGGCCGATCCTAGGGTCACCGGCGCCTGGGTGCAGAAATATTTCTGGCGCCCCCACATGAGCGTGGTCATCTTACCAACTCCTCCCCTTTACAAATGTTTCTATGGCAACGACTCAAACACAGAGATGCTCCCCTAAGAAGTCTTTGTTACCCTGGGATCCTCCTGTGATCTTTTAATAAAGAAAATACAGGAAGAGGGTACACTAATGAGACCTGGAGGGGAGTCTCTCTGATGCACACAGAGAGGGCTTCTGTTAGAGAGTCTGTTAGAAATAGCCCCCAGACATAGTACAGGAGATGATCAGAGACTGCAGACATAGTACAGGAGATGGTCAGAGACTGCAGACATAATACAGAAGATGGTCAGAGACTGCAGACATAATACAGGAGATGATCAGAGACTGCAGACATAGTACAGGAGATGATAAGAGACTGCAGACATAATACAGAAGATGGTCAGAGACTGCAGACATAGTACAGGAGATGATCAGAGACTGCAGACATAATACAGGAGATGATCAGAGACTGCAGACATAGTACAGGAGATGATCAGAGACTGAAGACATAATACAGGAGATGGTCAGAGACTGCAGACATAGTACAGGAGATGGTCAGAGACTGCAGACATAATACAGGAGATGATCAGAGACTGCAGACATAATACAGGAGATGATCAGAGACTGCAGACATAATACAGGAGATGATCAGAGACTGCAGATATAATACAGGAGATGATCAGAGATTGCAGACATAATACAGGAGATGATCAGAGACTGCAGACATAATACAGGAGATGGTCAGAGACTGCAGACATAATACAGGAGATGATCAGAGACTGCAGACATAATACATGAGATGATCAGAGACTGCAGACATAGTACAGGAGATGGTCAGAGACTGCAGACATAATACAGGAGATGATCAGAGACTGCAGACATAATACAGGAGATGATCAGAGACTGCAGACATAATACAGGAGATGATCAGAGACTGCAGACATAATACAGGAGATGATCAGAGACTGCAGACATAATACAGGAGATGGTCAGAGACTGCAGACATAATACAGAAGATGGTCAGAGACTGCAGACATAATGCAGGAGATGATCAGAGAATGCAGACATAGTACAGGAGATGATCAGAGACTGCAGACATACTACAGGAGATGATCAGAGACTGCAGACATACTACAGGAGATGATCAGAGACTGCAGACATAGTACAGGAGATGATCAGAGACTGCAGACATAATACAGGAGATGATCAGAGACTGCAGACATACTACAGGAGATGACCAGAGACTGCAGACATACTACAGGAGATGACCAGAGACTGCAGACATAATACAGGAGATGATCAGAGACTGCAGACATAGTACAGGAGATGATCAGAGACTGCAGACATAGTACAGGAGATGGTCAGAGACTGCAGACATGACACAGGCGATGGTCAGAGACTGCAGACATAGTACAAGAGATGATCAGAGACTGCAGACATACTACAGGAGATGACCAGAGACTGCAGACATACTACAGGAGATGATCAGAGACTGCAGACATAATACAGGAGATGATCAGAGACTGCAGACACAATACAGGAGATGATCAGAGACTGCAGACATAATACAGGAGATGATCAGAGACTGCAGACATAGTACAGGAGATGATCAGAGACTGCAGACATAATACAGAAGATGGTCAGAGACTGCAGACATAATACAGAAGATGGTCAGAGACTGCAGACATAGTACAGGAGATGATCAGAGACTGCAGACATAATACAGGAGATGATCAGAGACTGCAGACATAGTACAGGAGATGATCAGAGACTGCAGACATAATACAGGAGATGGTCAGAGACTGCAGACATAGTACAGGAGATGATCAGGGACTGCAGACATAATACAGGAGATGGTCAGAGACTGCAGACATAGTACAGGAGATGGTCAGAGACTGCAGACATAATACAGGAGATGATCAGAGACTGCAGACATAATACAGGAGATGATCAGAGACTGCAGACATAATACAGGAGATGATCAGAGACTGCAGACATAATACAGGAGATGATCAGAGACTGCAGACATAGTACAGGAGATGATCAGAGAGTGCAGACATAATACAGGAGATGATCAGAGACTGCAGACATACTACAGGAGATGACCAGAGACTGCAGACATACTACAGGAGATGACCAGAGACTGCAGACATACTACAGGAGATGATCAGAGACTGCAGACATAATACAGGAGATGATCAGAGACTGCAGACATACTACAGGAGATGACCAGAGACTGCAGACATACTACAGGAGATGACCAGAGACTGCAGACATAATACAGGAGATGATCAGAGACTGCAGACATAGTACAGGAGATGATCAGAGACTGCAGACATAGTACAGGAGATGGTCAGAGACTGCAGACATGACACAGGAGATGGTCAGAGACTGCAGACATACTACAGGAGATGACCAGAGACTGCAGACATACTACAGGAGATGATCAGAGACTGCAGACACAATACAGGAGATGATCAGAGACTGCAGACACAATACAGGAGATGATCAGAAACTGCAGACATAATACAGGAGATGATCAGAGACTGCAGACATAGTACAGGAGATGATCAGAGACTGCAGACATAATACAGAAGATGGTCAGAGACTGCAGACATAATACAGAAGATGGTCAGAGACTGCAGACATAGTACAGGAGATGATCAGAGACTGCAGACATAATACAGGAGATGATCAGAGACTGCAGACATAGTACAGGAGATGATCAGAGACTGCAGACATAATACAGGAGATGGTCAGAGACTGCAGACATAGTACAGGAGATGATCAGGGACTGCAGACATAATACAGGAGATGGTCAGAGACTGCAGACATAGTACAGGAGATGGTCAGAGACTGCAGACATAATACAGGAGATGATCAGAGACTGCAGACATAATACAGGAGATGATCAAAGACTGCAGACATAATACAGGAGATGATCAGAGACTGCAGACATAATACAGGAGATGATCAGAGACTGCAGACATAATACAGGAGATGATCAGAGACTGCAGACATAGTACAGGAGATGATCAGAGACTGCAGACATAATACAGGAGATGATCAGAGACTGCAGACATACTACAGGAGATGACCAGAGACTGCAGACATACTACAGGAGATGACCAGAGACTGCAGACATACTACAGGAGATGATCAGAGACTGCAGACATAGTACAGGAGATGATCAGAGACTGCAGACATAATACAGGAGATGATCAGAGACTGCAGACATAATACAGGAGATGATCAGAGACTGCAGACATACTACAGGAGATGACCAGAGACTGCAGACATAATACAGGAGATGATCAGAGACTGCAGACATAGTACAGGAGATGATCAGAGACTGCAGACATAGTACAGGAGATGGTCAGAGACTGCAGACATGACACAGGAGATGGTCAGAGACTGCAGACATAGTACAGGAGATGATCAGAGACTGCAGACATACTACAGGAGATGACCAGAGACTGCAGACATACTACAGGAGATGATCAGAGACTGCAGACATAATACAGGAGATGATCAGAGACTGCAGACATAATACAGGAGATGATCAGAGACTGCAGACATAGTACAGGAGATGATCAGAGACTGCAGACATAGTACAGGAGATGATCAGAGACTGCAGACATAGTACAGGAGATGATCAGAGACTGCAGACATAATACAGGAGATGGTCAGAGACTGCAGACATAGTACAAGAGATGATCAGAGACTGCAGACATAGTACAGGAGATGATCAGAGACTGCAGACATAGTACAGGAGATGATCAGAGACTACAGACATAGTACAGTAGATGATCAGAGAGACTGCATTTCCTATGAACGTTAGTAGATAATGGCCGATCGGCCCTCTCACCTGACCCAGCGATACAGCGATGGTTCCTCTGATCAGGAGTCAGCTCACTCTGAATTGCCAGTGGCGACTCCGCTGGGTAGAGCCCAGATCTATATTCCGGCAATGACTCCATTCCTTTCTCTGCCAGGGATGGAGCTAGGCTGTGTGGCTTTCCCTCTGGTGGTGCAGGTCAGCAGGGTTCTCTCTTTGATGGTGTTCCCTCAGCACTGTCCTCTCCCTCTGGAGTCCTGGGTGTACTTCCCTGAAAGCTTTCCCAAGCTCCTGTATCTCTCTCTCTCCCATTTAGCTGAGCATGCTGTGTGAGCTGCAGTTTCCGTGTTACAGTGGGGCTGCCAGTCCTCGGGACTACATGTCCCACAATCCTCTTCTCTGCTCTTTTTTCTATTCTGTTTCTTCCCTGGGTATATGAAGGCGGGGCAAGATACATAATGGGCAGCTGTCCTGAAGCGCTGCTCACTAGTACAGCAGCGTGCGCAAGAGGGAGAGGGAGGGGGGAGAGGGAGGGGGGGAAGAAGAGCCCGCAGCTGCATTGGCATCACTAGGGTTGGGGTCACCCCCCCTTCCACCAACTATAGTCGCCCCTCAGTACAGACCCCCCTCCACTAAGTATAGACCCCCTCCATCAGTGCAGAACCCGCACTAAGTATAAACCCCTCCCTCAGTACAGACCTTACTCAGTGCAGACCCCCCCAGGAAAACCCCCCTCCATTAGTACAGACCCCCCCAGGACAGACCCCACCCTCCATTAGTACAGTCCCCCCCAGGACAGACCCCCCCTCCATTAGTAATGACCCCCAGGACAGACCCCCCTCCATTAATACGGACCCCCCAGGACAGACCCCCCCTCCATTAGTATAGACCCCCCCAAGACAGACCCCCCTCCATTAGTACAGACCCCCCCAGGACAGACCACCCTCCATTAGTACAGACCCCCCAGGACAGACCCCCCTCCATTAGTACAGACCCCCCAGGACAGAGCCCCCCTCCATTACTACAGACCCCCCAGGACAGAGCCCCCTCCAATAATACAGACGCCTCCAGAACAGAGCCCCCCCTCCATTAGTACAGACCCCCCTCCATTAGTACAGACCCCCCAGGACAGACCCCCCTCCATTAGTACAGACCCCCCAGGACAGACCCCCCTCCAATAGTACAGACGCCCCCAGGACAGACCCCCCTCCATTAGTACAGACCCCCCAGGACAGAGCCCCCCTCCATTACTACAGACCCCCCAGGACAGAGCCCCCCTCCATTACTACAGACCCCCCAGGACAGAGCCCCCCTCCATTACTACAGACCCCCCAGGACAGACCCCATCCAATAGTACAGGCCCCCCCAGGACAGAGCCCCCCCTCCATTACTACAGACCCCCCAGGACAGAGCCCCCTCCATTACTACAGACCCCCCAGGACAGACCCCCCTCCATTACTACAGACCCCCAGGACAGAGCCCCCCCTCCATTACTACAGACCCCCCAGAACAGACCTCCCTCCATTACTACAGACCCCCCAGGACAGAGCCCCCCTCCATTACTACAGACCCCCCCAGGACAGAGCCCCCCTCCATTACTACAGACCCCCCAGGACAGAGCCCCCCTCCATTACTACAGACCCCCAGGACAGAGCCCCCCTCTATTAGTAATGACCCCCCAGGGCAGGACCCCCCTCCATTACTACAGACCCCCCAGGACAGAGCCCCCTCCATTACTACAGACCCCCCAGGACAGACCCCCCTCCATTACTACAGACCCCCCAGGACAGGACCCCCCTCCATTACTACAGACCCCCCAGGACAGAGCCCCCTCTATTACTACAGACCCCCCAGGACAGAGCCCCCCTCCATTACTACAGACCCCCTAGGGCAGGACCCCCCTCCATTACTACAGACCCCCCTCCATTACTACAGACCCCCCAGGACAGAGCCCCCCTCCATTACTACAGACCCCCCAGGGCAGGACCCCCCTCCATTAGTACAGACCCCCCCAGGGCAGAGCCCCCTCCATTAGTACAGACCCCCCAGGGCAGAGCCCCCCACCATTACTACAGACCCCCCAGGACAGACCTCCCTCCATTACTACAGACCCCCCAGGACAGACCTCCCTCCATTACTACAGACCCCCCAGGACAGAGCCCCCCCTCCATTACTACAGACCCCCCAGAACAGACCTCCCTCCATTACTACAGACCCCCCAGGACAGAGCCCCCCTCCATTACTACAGACCCCCCCAGGACAGAGCCCCCCTCCATTACTACAGACCCCCCAGGACAGAGCCCCCCTCCATTACTACAGACCCCCCAGGACAGAGCCCCCCTCTATTAGTAATGACCCCCAGGGCAGGACCCCCCTCCATTAGTACAGACCCCCCCAGGGCAGAGCCCCCTCCATTAGTACAGACCCCCCAGGGCAGAGCCCCCCACCATTACTACAGACCCCCCAGGACAGACCTCCCTCCATTACTACAGACCCCCCCAGGACAGAGCCCCCCTCCATTACTACAGACCCCCCAGGACAGAGCCCCCCTCCATTACTACAGACCCCCAGGACAGAGCCCCCCTCTATTAGTAATGACCCCCCAGGGCAGGACCCCCCTCCATTACTACAGACCCCCCAGGACAGAGCCCCCTCCATTACTACAGACCCCCCAGGACAGACCCCCCTCCATTACTACAGACCCCCCAGGACAGGACCCCCCTCCATTACTACAGACCCCCCAGGACAGAGCCCCCTCTATTACTACAGACCCCCCAGGACAGAGCCCCCCTCCATTACTACAGACCCCCCAGGGCAGGACCCCCCTCCATTACTACAGACCCCCCTCCATTACTACAGACCCCCCAGGACAGAGCCCCCCTCCATTACTACAGACCCCCCAGGGCAGGACCCCCCTCCATTAGTACAGACCCCCCCAGGGCAGAGCCCCCTCCATTAGTACAGACCCCCCAGGGCAGAGCCCCCCACCATTACTACAGACCCCCCAGGACAGACCTCCCTCCATTACTACAGACCCCCCAGGACAGACCTCCCTCCATTACTACAGACCCCCCAGGACAGAGCCCCCCCTCCATTACTACAGACCCCCCAGAACAGACCTCCCTCCATTACTACAGACCCCCCAGGACAGAGCCCCCCTCCATTACTACAGACCCCCCCAGGACAGAGCCCCCCTCCATTACTACAGACCCCCCAGGACAGAGCCCCCCTCCATTACTACAGACCCCCCAGGACAGAGCCCCCCTCTATTAGTAATGACCCCCCAGGGCAGGACCCCCCTCCATTACTACAGACCCCCCCCCTCCATTAGGGTACAATACATAAAAACACCCGGGCGGCAGGAGAGAGTGGAGAGGAGAGTGTGCAGCCGCGCCGCCCGGGTGGAGAACAGAGGAGTACACAGCAGGAGTGAGAGACACAGAGAGGAGAATGTGTCAGCACGGACCGCTCCGCTCCCCCTCCCTCCCCCCCCGCGCGCGCGACATCACTCACTGCACGGCTGGTCTCTGTCCACACAGAGACCAGCCGCTCTGCCTCCCTTCTCATCTTCGGCTGGCTGAAGGAGGGAGGGGCTTGAGCACTGAATACAGCGGCGCCTTTCTTCTTAGAACACCAGCGGAGAGGCGCCGCAGGACACAAACAAGAGGAGGAGGAGGAGGAGGGAAGGGAGCACTCTGGCGCTACAGCGCCCCCACCTCTCTGGCGCTGGGGTGCACTGCACCCCGTGCACCCCGTCTGGGATCGGCCCTGTGTATCATGCTCTGATGCGGGTGATGGAGACCAAAGCGAAAGTTCAGCAGCAAGGGACTTGTTCAAGTGAGCAAAGACTGCACCCAGAGTGAGAAAAAAGATGTTATGAATGCGGGGAGGTCGGACATTTCCGCGCTAAGTGCCCCAAATCCAACATTAGCGCTCAACTACCCACCAAAGTCCTGAGAGCCTTACAAGAAATTGCTTTTCTCAAAGCCAACGGGAAACTTCAAGGGACCTCAGTGAAGGAGCTAGTTGAGAGTCCCAAGGGAAAACTGCACTCCAAAGAAAAGAAAAGAGACAAGAAAAGAGACAAAGAGGAAGGGGGACACAAGCTCCCAGTCCCCTCGAACCCTTCAGTACCTAAAGGGGCCACAAAAAAATAAAATTCCTCTGAGAATGGAAGACTGGGACGGGAAATCAATGCACACCTTGCTAACCGAGTAGTTAAACTCCACTGCCTCAAAAGAGGGTGGCTAGGGCACAAACCATAGAGTTGCCTGTAAGAAACCTACCCAAGAACTTAGTGGGGCCTTCTCCCATAGTGTTGATACAAGTAGAGGGCATATATACACAAGCTTTGTTGGACACTGGAGCTCATGTGACACTGCTATATCAAGACTTCTACCACAAGTACTTGAAGCATATCCCTTTGTGCAAGCTTGAGCAGCTAGAGATTTGGGGCATCGCACCCAGAAGTGCCCATATGATGGCTACATACCCATCAAGATAACCTTCGAATCTGCTCTAGCTGGAAAACCAGAGACTTTTGACACACTGACCGTCGTGTGCCACCGACCTCCTGGGGCTGGCAGAAATTCCCTATTGATAGGCACCAACACCAGCTTGGTAAGGAGACTACTCACTCCCTGGGCCTTGGAGGGTGCTCCCATTGGGAAGATTCATCCTTAGTTGAGGCAGGCATTTCAGAGGGTGTTGCAAGAAAAGAAGGCACCTGTGGAAGGAGTGCGAAGATTGTGGTGACTGGACACCCAAGAGTAGGTGCTGCAGCCTGGAGAAAGGGCCTGTCTAAAAGCCATGGTCAAGCTGTCCTGGGACCACCCAGGTCTTTATGTGGTGGTAGAAGCTGATCCTGCGGAGGAAGAGGTTGGGATAGAATTGTTTCTGGAGATTGTCCCCACTCAGGCCTTGCTAAGAAGCGGAGGGCAAATTCCTGTCAGTGTACAGAACGTCACTAGCCAGTCTGAATCCTTGAATGGTGATCGGAAAAGTGAGTGCTGCCACCCCAGTAGCAGGGAATGAGGTAGCTCAGAAGGGAAGTGGAGGAAGAACTACTGTCCACTGCCCAAGTCTTCCCCCTTCATGGGAAGAGAGGATTAAAGCTCAGATAGCTTGATGGGAGAAAATGTTCTCCAAGAATGACTTTCATGTGGGCTGTGCCAAGAGAGCTGAACATCTAATTAGACGGAAGATTAGCCATTTCGAGAAAGGGCGAAGTGAGTCCCCTGGTGTGACCAGGAGGTTCTTCGAGAGTGACTGGCTGAGCTAAAGAAGTCAGGAGTCATTAACGAGTCCAGGAGCCCTTATGCTTCCCCGATTGTGGTAGTAAGGAAGAAGAATGGGTCCCTTCGGAGGTGTATCGATTACCGGACCTTGAACTGAAGGACCATCCCAGATCAGGCTGAATGATTCAATGTGTTGGATCTAAAGAGCGGGTAATACCAGATTCCGATGCACCCAGAAGATATAGAGAAGACGGCTTTTATTAGCCCGCTGGAGTTTTTCAAGTTTGATCGAATGCCACAGGGATTAACTGGGGCCCCTGCCACTTTCCAGCGACTGATGTAGAACTTGGTGATATGAACTTGGTGGAATTATTAGTTTACCTAGATGACATCATCGTGTTTGGCAGAATGTTGGAAGAGCACGAGGCCCGGTTGGAGAAAGTTTTCCAGCGACTACATGACTAGGGGTTGAAGCTGTCATTGGAGAAGTGCCAGCTCTACCAGACTTCCGTCACATACTTGGGGCACGTGGTGTCTGCTGAGGGGATAGCAACTGACCTTCAAAAACTGGAGGGGGTCACTTCTTGGCCTAGCCCAACTATCGTCACCTAATTGAGGTTGTTCTTGGATTCCTGCTCCTACTACAGAAGATTCATGAAGAGCTTCTCGCAGATTGCTTGGCTGTTGAATGAGCTGTTACAGAAGCAAACAGAAGGTGGGTCTATCACATTGGGTGCTAATTTTAAACGTAAAGTGGGGGGCTTGGTGTGGATGAACTGTGGTTTTGTTAGCAAAATCCTATTTAAATCCGCATCTTTCAAAATTATGAATGATTTTTTCTATCTGTTTATGTTGACGTGTAAACCCAATCATAAACGTAACACCAAAGTATCTTTTACTGTCCTCATTCTTCTTAAATAAATCCTCTCTCTTCATTTCACCTACCACTATCTTGGTTTGAACTAAATCCTGAGAGCGGAACCCTTTTCCTCAAACCTATCGAGTAAAATTTTGGCATGTATATCATAATCATCTTTCTTGACACAATTATGCCTAACTCTCATGAATTGGCTTTTGGGAATTGCACTCAACCATCTAGGATGATGACAACTTCCCAGTGGGATGTAGCCATTTATGTCCACTTCTTTAAAATGAATCTTAGTGAACAGTTGATGATTCTCCTTGAATATTACAAGATCCAAAAAATTGACATATTGTTGGTCACAAGTTGCTGTGAAGGAAATACCATATCTATTATATATAGAAATTGCATGAAGGACTCCTGAGTGCCTGCTCAAATAATTATGATGTTGTAAGAGAAGTCCGGTTGATAGACGCGCGTTGGCGCACAGGCCCGCGCGCAGTAATGTGTGCACCCAGAATACAGTGTACAGGCGTTTGCACGGACGTGCGCGGCCGCAACCAGGAACACGTGCGCGCGCACGTGTGCACACTGGCGCCAACCGGTCTATTTAAACAATGCAATGACACTCACACGTTGCTGAGTGGTCTTTCAGCTAGTGCCTGTTTACCTGTGTTTATCTGTTCCAGTGTTCCTGTGTTTGACCCGGCTTGTACCTGAACCTTCCCTTGGACTTCTGCCTGCCTTCCTGATTCCCCGGCTTGTGTTTGACATTGTTCCTGCTTCATGATTCTGCACCTCGCTGCCCGACTGTGTACCGAACGCGACCTGTATCCTGTCTCTGCTTCTGCCTCACATTCCAGTACCTGCTCTGCTCGGCTGTTGATGGCCTCCCGATTTATGTTCCGACCACACTTCCGCCTGCTGATCCAGCAACATGGAGTTCCAGTTCTCTGTGCCTATCCGGTGATCTGCAACCATCGGGTTCCTGTTAAGGTCCAACCTGAGCCACCTGCTATACCGGCCCTCATGCCACTCTGCGTCTTTCACTCCCTGTCATCTCTACCAGAGGTGTTAGACAGGAGGTGCAAGAGAAGCCCTCTCTACAGCTCAGTCTCCACCAGGTACGTGACAGATATCGTTTATATAACGCTTGTAAAATTTTAATTGAGGTAGAGTGTTGTTAAAAATTGCTTCTTTTTCCCAATGGCTCATAAACAGATTGGCCACTGAGGGGACGTACTTTGCCCCCATAGCTACGCCTTTCTTCTGTCTGAAGTACTGTATATTATACCAGAAGAAGTTATGACTCATAGCCAGATCCAACCAAAAAATCTTTTTGTTTTTTCTTGATATTAGTGCTATTGAGGGCCCAGATGACTGCTTCAATCGCATATTGTTGTTTGATGTTGGTATATAAAGAATTGACATCAATGCTTACCAATGATGTTTCTCATTTACCTCAATTTCCTGAAGTAATTCCATCAGGTTCCTGCTGTCTCTAAGATAAGCTTGACATTTCGGTGCCAACGGTTGCAAGAACCGATCCAAATATTCCCCCATTCTGGCAAACAAGTAATCAACTCCACTCACAATGGGTCTACCAGGGGGGGTTGGAAGGGTTCTCTGGCTTTCTTTTTGGTAACAATACCTTCCTCCTCAAGGTCTATAACAATATACAAAAACATATTTGGGGGGCACACCCTACAATGCGTTTAAATTCAAGATGTTGCTGCTATAAGACCTAAAAACAGTACAAAAAATATTTTACAGCACTCATATTCAAGAATGACATTTCCTGCAAGGCTAGTTAAAAACACCTGAACATATTTAAAAAAATACGGGGGTTTGGTCACACTATATGGTCATATAGTGCTAAGCCCACTTACTGTGACAAAGTACCCCGAATTAGTGGGTCCTACTCTAGTAATAGAATGGAAGATCCTTTGTCTCAACCATGGGAGCTGAACTCCTCTATGTGGGAGAACTGAAGGGGATACATCCTATACACTGGTAGCCACTAAATAAGAGATAATGAGGAGGGTTGCTCCAGCCCAAAAAACCTGGTCAAGGTCTATAACAATATACAAAACCTTGACCAGGTTTTATGGGCTGGAGCACCCCTCCTCATTACCTCTTATTTAGTGGCCACCAGTCCATAGGATGTATCCCCCTCAGTTCTCCCACATAGAGGAGTTCAGCTCCCATGGTTGAGACAAAGGATCTTCCATTCTATTACTAGAGTAGGACCCACTAATTCGGGGTACTTTGTCGCAGTAAGTGGGCTTAGCACTATATGACCATATAGTGTGACCAAACCACCGTATTTTTTTGAATATGTTCAGGTGTTTTTAACTAGCCTTGCAGGAAATGTCATTCTTGAACGTGTGCGCTGTAAAATATTTTTTGTACTGTTTGTAGGTCTTATAGCAGCACCATCTTGATTTAAAGTCATTGTAGGGTGTGCCCCCCAAATATGTTTTTGTATATTGTTATAGACCTTGACCAGGTTTTTTGGGCTGGAGCACCCCTTCCCCTCCTCATTACCTCTTATTTAGTGGCCACCAGTGCATAGGATGTATCCCCTTCAGTTCTCCCACATAGAGGAGCTCAGCTCCCATGGTTGAGACAAAGGATCTTCCATTCTATTACTAGAGTAGGACCCACTAATTTGGGGTACTTTGTCACAGTAATTGGGCTTAGCACTATATGACCATATAGTGTGACCAAACCCCCGTATTTTTTTGAATATGTTCAGGTGTTTTTAACTAGCCTTGCAGGAAATGTCGTTCTTGAATGTGTGCGCTGTAAAATATTTTTAATACCTTCCTCCTGTGCCTTTTTGACCAATCGTTTCAACTTAGCTTTATACTTGATCATAGGGTCGTAGGGTTGATCGTTGGGTTGATCATAGGGTTACCCTTTTAGTTTTTCATATGTTTCCACATCATCCACTAATCTATTTAGCTCCGTTAAATAATCTGATTTATTAAGGATGACCAACCCACCCTTTTTGTAGGCCCCTCTAATAACAATCTATTTACTTTGTTCCAACAATTTTAGAGCTCTTTCTATCTCTCTTTTGAGTCTACTGGGTTTGGCTTGTAGATCCTCTAAATCTTGCTCAACTAGGGTTTTAAAGACTACCGGGAAATTATTATTAGTGTTTTTAGGGTTAAAAAGCACATTATTCCTCAAATTGGTATGGTCATAGTAAGACGGTTCCTGGTCTAACTGTGAACTAAATCTGTTAAAATGTTTTTAAATATTTATTTTCCGCATTAATTTTTAAAAATCTATGAAAACATCAAATTTGTTAAGGTTCCTACCTGGAGCGTACTTAAGGCCTAATTCCAAAACGTTTAATTCATCTATTGTAAAAGTGGCGTCACTAAGGTTAAAAATTCCTTGCATTAAGTCTCTCGCTTTCTTTTTCCTTTTCTCTCCCCTACACCCTCTGGATTTTCATTTCTTTGCTCCTCTCCATGAGGTCTGGGGTGTGTCATGGGGTACCAGGGTCTCCATTCCCCTCCCCCATTCTCCTGAGGATAGTGACCTCTCCCTCTCCCCCCAAAGAAAGGTGCCCCCCTCCCCCTCAAAGGGGGCCCCATACCCCCTCCTTTGAAAATCCCCTCTATGGTTATTATAACCTGGGTGCCCTCTTTGACCTCTTGCAGGGGGAGCCCCTCTGGATTGAGGTTCGGTCCAACCTTGACCTCTCCAACCTCTATTGTCCCCATAACCATTGTGATGGTCACAGCTTCTAGGAGAAGGGTATGCTTTTTGGTAAAGAGGTTCATACCTTATATATATATATTATAAGTGGGTACTCCATATGACTGGGATTCTCCCTGGGGTCTAACACTAGTTGGTGAGACTGGTGTGGTGTGAGGATGGGTTCTCTTTCTTCCAAGGAAGTTTGAGAAACCCCCTCTTCACCTTCCAGGATATCCTGCCATTTATAAACCTTGTTACTTTTATAGTCATTGGTATCTCTCATGTATTTTTTCATTTTTTTTTCTTTTGGGTTTATTTGTCTACTTTTTCCACAAAATCCTGGAGATGCATCATTTTTTTTTATATTCTACTGACCCATCTAGAGATGCTATTTTGGCTTTGACAGCATTGATATTGGCTTCCAATATCTTCAGTTTCTTTTCTTTGCGGGATATTAGAAGTTCTAGTAATCTCTTTTCAGTGAGATAGAATGGCTCTCTTTTTTCAATCTCCAATTCACTGCTGAAGAGGCGGAAGGTATGAGCCAGCTGTTCCTCCCTGAAAAACATTGTCTAACTGCTAACCGCTCTCCATGATGATCATGGTCACTTAGGCCCAGATAGAACTTTTAGGCTGGTCAGGGATCGATTTTACTGGCCATCCATAAGAACGGAGGTGGAAAGCTATTGCTGCTCGTGTGTCAGATATATCCAGAGGAAAACTTTACCAGGCAGAGTAGCCCCAATGGGCCATCTACAGAGTCAAGGGCCAGTGGAATTGTTGTCCATTGCTTTATTGTGCCTGGAACCTGATCTGAGTGCAAAGAATAATGTCCTGGTTGTGACAGATCATTTTACCCGAAATACTTAGGCTTTCCCAACTAAGGATCAACAAGTTAGCATGGTGGTCAAGACTCTAGTGGAGAAGTTCTTTATCCATTACGGGTTGCCCCAGCGCCTACATTCAGATCAAAGTCAGGACTTTGAGAGCAAACTGATCAGAAGACTATGTGAACTCTTAAACATAAAGAAATCCAGGACTACTCCTTACCATCCCCAAGGGGACCCCCAACCTGAGCGTTTCAACCGCACCCTGTTGAACATGTTGGGAACCCTCCCATTAGAGAAGAAACAGCATTGGGGAGACCATATCGCTGCAATAGTTCATGCTTACAATAGTACCTCAAATGATTCAACCAGATACTCCCCTTACAGATTAATGTTTGGGAGAGAAGCTCGCCTGCCCGTAGATTTGGCTTTTTGAATGTCAATAGAACACATCTCCCAAGCCTTTTAAAGGAGATACGTTGACCGGCTCCGGAAGCATTTAACGGTGGCTTATGAGAAAGCCAAGGAGGCCTCTACCATCAGCGAACAAAGGAACAAGAAAAACCTAGATCTTAGAGTGAGGTTTCAGAATCTACAATCTGGAGATCGAGTGTTGTTGCGCAATCTAGGGGTGCCAGGAAAACATAAGCTGGCTGATCGATGGTGTTCCCAACCCTACATTGTTTTAAACTGCCTGGACTCCCTGTGTATCAGATTCGGCCTGAAGGGAAGACGGGGCCCCTCAAGATTTGGCATAAAAACCATTTGCTGCCCATTTCAGAGGCTGTTCGAGTACCCTCAAGCCCTTGCCCAGAGACATATCAGTCCCCAACGTTAAGGCCTAAGGCCAGGAAAACCTGTCCACCTGCACTTCCGGAAGAGGAAAGTGATGATGAAAAATTACCTTTTGATTGGCTGTTGGTCCCCATTTTAGAAGATGATTCCATTGTCCCTGATGAACTTATACCCACTATCCAACGTCCCAGTCAAGCACTTGCCTCCTTTACCGAGTCTTTAGTATATGATGACCTTGATCCACCCTCTAACACTACTGGGTGGGCCACTAACTTATTACTGGCCTGTCATAAAATCAATGTGATTTCTCCTGTTGATGTACAGTGGGGACGGAAAGAATTCAGACCCCCTTAAATTTTTCACTCTTTGTTATATTGCAGCCATTTGCTAAAATCATTTAAGTTCATTTTTTCCTCATTAATGCACACACAGGACCCCATATTGACAGAAAAACACAGAATTGTTGACATTTTTATTAAAAAAGAAAAGCTGAAATATCACATGGTCCTAAGTATTCAGACCCTTTGCTGTGACACTCACATATTTAACTCAGGTGCTGTCCATTTCTTCTGGTCATCCTTGAGATGGTTCTACACCTTCATTTGAGTCCAGCTGTGTTTGATTATACTGATTGGACTTGATTAGGAAAGCCACACACCTGTCTATATAAGACCTTACAGCTCACAGTGCATGTCAGAGCAAATGAGAATCATTAGGTCAAAGGAACTGCCTGAGGAGCTCAGAGACAGAATTGTGGCAAGGCACAGATATGGCCAAGGTTACAAAAAAATTTCTGCTGCACTTAAGGTTCCTAAGAGCACAGTGGCCTCCATAATCCTTAAATGGAAGACGTTTGGGATGACCAGAACCCTTCCTAGAGCTGGCCGTCCGGCCAAACTGAGCTATCGGGGGAGAAGAGTCTTGGTGAGAGAGGTAAAGAAGAACCCAAGGATCACTGTGGCTGAGCTCCAGAGATGCAGTCAGGAGATGGGAGAAAGTTGTAGAACGTCAACCATCACTTCAGCCCTCCACCAGTCGGGGCTTTATGGCCGAGTGGCCCGACGGAAGCCTCTCCTCAGTGCAAGACACATGAAAGCCCGCATGAAGTTTGCTAAAAAACACCTAAAGGACTCCAAGATGGTGATAAATAAGATTCTCTGGTCTGATGAGACCAAGATAGAACTTTTTGGCCTTAATTCTAAGCGGTATGTGTGGAGAAAACCAGGCACTGCTCATTACCTGTCCAATACAGTCCCAACAGTGAAGCATGGTGGTGGCAGCATCATGCTGTGGGGGTGTTTTTCAGCTGCAGGGATAGGACGACTGGTTGCAATAGAGGGAAAGATGAATGCGGCCAAGTACAGGGATATCCTGGACAAAAACCTTCTCCAGAGTGCTCAGGACCTCAGACTGGGCCGAAGGTTTATCTTCCAACAAGACAATGACCCTAAGCACACAGCTAAAATAATAAAGGAGTGGACCGTACCCAGGAGTAAACCCAATTGAGCATCTCTGGAGAGACCTAAAAATGGCTGTCCGCCAATGTTTACCATCCAACCTGACAGAACTGGAGAGGATCTGCAAGGAGGAATGACAGAGGATCCCCAAATCCAGATGTGAAAAACTTGTTGTATCTTTCCCAAAAAGACTCATGGCTGTATTAGATCAAAAAGGTGCTTCTACTAAATACTGAGCAAATGGTCTGAATACTTAGGACCATGTGATATTTCAGTTTTTCTTTTTTAATAAATCTGCAAAAATGTCAACAATTTTGTGTTTTTCTGTCAATATGGGGTGCTGTGTGTACATTAATGAGGAAAAAAAAATGAACTTAAATGATTTTAGCAAATGGCTGCAATATAACAAAGAGTGAAAAATTTAAGGGGGTCTGAATACTTTTTGTCCCCACTGTACATATTTTACTATTAGAAGATCCTTCATTATGTCAGTTATTAGCTGTTGCAACTTCTAGTTTGTTAAATGGTTAATTGTTAGCTCTTATGATTCAGTAAAGTGATTCCACAGGTTGTGCTCTGTCTTTAGGGACCAAAGACATTCAAGTGGGGGAGGATGTAGCAATATGGATTAGAAGCATAAAGCACCGTGCCTTCCATTATCTGAAAGCATCGCCTGTCCCTCTAGTGACCAGTGTATCAGGTGACATCATATTTGTGAGCCAAACAAAAGGATTGTGGGATGAATAGTCCTCCAGTCAGATAATTGCTTTGCACTATTATGTGCCAGGACTACATATCCCAGGGATCTTTGCTGCCATCGGAGGATTGTGTGGAGTAGCTATAAAAGAAGCAAAAATCACACGCGGAGCTCTCTTCTTCCCAGGCCTGATGCAAGACGGACCTCTCTGTGCAACAGGGAGAGAGAGGTCGTTGGGAGATCGAGGCAGCGGATCCGCTGCACGAGTGTCGCTACACAAGTTGCTGTCCGGAAGACATCGGAGCAGTCTGGTCGTTGGTGAGAGGGCAAATCGCTGGACCTTTATCCATTCTTTGTCATAGTTACATTGAGACACTTTGCCCAGACATCTCTACTCCAGGAATACTTTACTACACTTATTTGAACACTGTGCTTAGACATCTTTAGCCTTCCTCACTGTAAGAAATCTACTGTTTCCCACTACACCTAATTGGATTACAGTTAATGAGCCCCTACATGCCGGTGAAGAACATCAGATCTGCAACGTGAACTTTATTGCCATTACTGATAGAAAGGCTCCTATGTTATCATTTCTAGACCCGCTCTCCCTTCTTAGGATAGCATTATAGGCTAGCCAGGTTCCATCTTCTACAGATTGGTAGTATAACCATTTAGCTGAAATATCCATCTAGGGGGAACATTATTTCTCAAGGAAGTGTGTGTGTATGTATATATATATATATATATATATATATATATATATATATATATATATATATACACACACACACACACACTTCCTTGAGAAATAATGTGTATATATATATATATATATATATATATATATATATATATATATATATATATAATATTGCCAACGTTCATATATATCTTGTGTAGTTTGGAGGAATTATTTTGCTGAGTTGGCGCTGTTGCCTAGAACTGTTACCTCCTCTTTGTGACAGCATTTCCCATTAATGGTTCAAGTAAAATATTCATAGAACCTAAATACAGAGAGTTGTCTATTACTCTACAGTGATACAAGGATGTCTGAACCCAGAGTGTCAGGTGGGTTGGAATGTTCGCCAGGTCATGGCCGTGCAGATGAGCAGGTAATTCTAAGCAGTCCTCCAGGGGGCTGTGCTACATCAGCATCACTCTTCAATTAGAGTAGGGTCTGGCACTGGCTTAGGACGGTACAGTGTTCATTAATTGTACTGGATCCTCTGCGGCTGTCTTACAGTAGCCAGGGTATTCTGTAGAGTGGCAGTGGGTGCCCAGTGCTGGAATGCTGAGCTTTCAAGCACAAGGCTCTGTTCCAGTCAGCATTACATAAGGGCAATGTAGATCAATGCTTGCCTTAATGCAGGGCAGCTATAGACCGCTCGAGCCCTTCACAGTGGCCTTCCACTCTCCACAGTACCCACAAGCACCCCATAGTGCCCTTCAGAGCCCCCGGCCTCTGCAGAAACTCTAGCCCACCTGAAAGCCCCCGATACCTCCCAATGCCCACTGATACCGAAATTGCCCACCAACCACCAGCACATTTTCCTCCTACAGACCACTTATGCTATGGCATTTTTCCTTCCACTCGCCACCAACATTAGCAAATTTTTCCTCCTACAGGGCATTTGTTCCTCTTAAAAAAATCTTAATATATTGAGGGCTACAAGGGACTGCAAATGACCACCACAGGAGTCACCTGCTGTCTTTTAGATGATTCAGTAATGTAAATGTAGCACCCTGCTCCTAATGAGCAGACGATATTCTTTTTTGAAATTTAAATTAGTTGAAGCTACAGTTTAGGCTCAACTTATTATTGCCTAAATGTAATGGTTTCTGTGTCAGATTGGCTCGACTGTGCAGATTTCTGTCTAACCATGGGTGGTGCTGTCATCATTGGTGGATCGGGAAATACAGTCTGGTCAAACACATTGACTACTCGTTGCTCAGAGGCTTTTCGGTGGGAGTGGTTCACACACCGGACATTTCTGGGTAGGGGTATTTAAGGCACAGACGCCATCTTGAGTGAGAAGTGGATCGGCTGGTTTGCGCTTCCTGACCCCCCGGGCTCGGGGGTGGGTTTGCGCTCCCCACCTCTTGGCCCTCCTGGCCTGGGAGACTACGAATCCTTAAAATTCTGCCTTGAGCTTGGCAGACCTAAGGCCTAGCTACTAAAGAAAGGATCAGAGTCTCGGTGGCTTATGGGTCGGCATGATGGTCTCTTTGCTGTCAGGCCTGCGGGAAGAAGCAAGGGACTGCAGTGACCAGGGGAGGACTCTTCGGGAGAGGACCGAGCATAGAGCTGGTGTCTTGAGAAGAGCCTGGGAACTCATTCGGAGACGCATCTTGGATTAGTACCACAGTCAGTTCTTTCAAGACTGTACAGTCTGTGGCAGAGACTGTTTAGATCATTCATAATTTGTTCCCCCAGAATCGTAAGGTCTGTGGCAGAGATCATGTTCGAGCATTGCATCGGCATGTCTTTCTATTGCGTATGATGTTACTAAGTAAAACTTGGGAAGAAAAAAAAGGACTAAGTGTTGGAGCCAGGGTTTCAATTGAACGAGTGATGAGTACCCCTATAATGGACACTGAAAAGAAGGTAACGGTAAGCCCGAAAGAAAATATTTAGCAGTTGCTTTGGGGTGAAGAGATTAAAGTAATAATCTGATACCCAGGAACGGGTAACGCTACATAAATATAGAGCCAGCTATATGACTGCTACAGATCTAAATGAAATGTGTGAAAAATGAATATAAACAAAATAAGTAATACACTTGTATTGAGTCATTAGTAGTCACATAGATGGGTCTACATTTTCATTGCTGAATAATGGTAAGTACACCTAAAAGAAATATATCTTACTTTTAGTTGTTAGCGTTGAATGTGTCACAGAAAAAGCAAGATACCTTTCTGGATATGTAGTTGCTACCTGTATAATATATTTACTGACAGTCTTAAAGGGGTTATCCACTTGCCAACCAGCCGCCATCATTATACAATTGCAGATCGCCGCCATTACTTGTAAAAAAAAAAAAAAAAAGTAATAATAAAAATAACATAAATCTATGCTCTATTTTGTAGACGCTATAACTTTTGCGCAAACCAATCAATATACGCTTATTGCGTTTTTTTTTACCAAAAATATGTAGAAGATTACATATTGGCCTAAACTGATGAAGAAATTCGTTTTTTTAAATTTGGGGATATTTATTATAGCAAAAAGTAAAAAAAAAAATTTTTTTGTTTATAACGCAAAAGATAAAAACCGCAGAGGTGATCAAATACCATCAAAGAAAGCTCTATTTGTGGGGAAAAAAAGGATGTCAATTTTGTTTCGGTACTGCACCGCAAGACTGCGCAATTGTCAGTTAAAGCGACGCAGTGCCGTATTGCAAAAAATGGCCAAATCTTCCTGTCTGCAAGTGATTAAACCTGGAAGCTGATTGGTTTCAATGTACAGCTGCACCAGATTTTGCACTCTCCAGTTTTAGTAAATCAACCCCAGTGTATGCAGAAGAGGATAGGTAAGGAGTGATAACTATTAGGGCTAATCCCAAACTGAAACAGGAGGTATAATAGTGGAATTGAGATTATTACCAGGGGCTGTCCACAAATAGTGGAAGTAGCACTGGGGACATGTGAGACTGAGAAAGGCTTTGTTGTTGCAGAATGTTTAAGCAGGAATTGGTAAAGTGGAGCTAAGATCACTCCTGGACCAGAATAAGAAGAGATAAGACTAATATAATAGAACGCGCTGACGTACAACACGTACAACGGCACTATAAAGAGGAAGTTCAATAGCCAGTGCGCCACCCTTTCGGCTCCTACTAATCTCGTGTTAGTATAAGTTTAGTGAGAGACGATTCACGCTTTTCAGCCTCGTGCTTTTCAGATCGTTACTGCTCTTCAGTTTGTGCTTTTGGGTTCGTATCTGTTCTTCAGTGTGTGTTGTCAGTTTGTATCTGTTTTTCAGTGCGTTCTTGTCTGCTCGTTTTTGATTTTCAGATCGTTCTTCTCAGGTTCTTTCTGATTTTTAGTGCATTCTGTTAGTTCGTTCTGACCAGCCGACCGGTTTCAAGCCATGTTGTGGGTACGTACTCGTCATAGCGTTTGTGCTGTGCAGGGGCTTGGTGTTGGGGTTCTTACTTTGACCCAAGCCCAGTCCATGAACAGGGCGAGGAGGAGTTCATGGACGAAGAATTGGTTGCTCCTGCGTGACCTTTGTTGTGGGAGATCCAGGAGAATTATCCTGATGATTTCAGCAATTATCTCCGGGTGACGGACCCCGTTTTTCACCGTCTGTTGGCTTTGCTGTCCCCTTAAATTACGAAGCAGGACACCTGCATGCGGCAAGCCATCACTCCTGAGCAGAGGCTCGTCACCACCTTGCAGTATTTGGCGATGGGGAGAAGTCTTCAAGACATCAAGTTCTCGACAGGCATCTCCCTCCAGGCTCTGGGGATCATTATTTCAGAGACCTGTTCTGCCATCATTCAGGTCCTGCAGAAAGACTATATAAGGGTAAGTTTTATGCTTTAGCATCACATTCTATGTATTTAATGTTTGCTAATGTATTATATCTATTTCATCATTCCATAATTACCATGATTGTAATATGCTGTGAGTGTCCTCTTTGTCCTCATGCGTGCTGGAAGCTTTTAAAGTTCCTTTTTTGTCTTTCATGCATATTTGCCTTCACTAACCTCCCCAGCATGCTATCCTGGGCCCATACACACCTAGCCTAGTCACTTAACAATGTTTTTCTCAGCTCCATTGTAGTGCTTACCCTAAACACCCCCTAAAATGTGTTTAAATGTTATTTTTGTCCTTAAATTCAGGCAGAATGCAATATTTTTTTTGGGGGGGGGCCAAACCCATTTAGAACCCCCCCCCCAACCGCTAAGTCAGCTGATACCAATCCTCTATCTGCTGACTTTGCCAAACCCATACACATTATATCTACCTCTTTTGTGTTCATATTTATGGATGAATTCACCAAAGCATGTTGTGCAAGGACCTGCGTGAATACTTTCAAATGCTACTATTTAAGTTTTGTTCTCCTATTATCTTGATAGCTAATTGCAGAATGTAAAAATGTACTTCAATTTGTACAGTGTGTATTCATATTTTTGTATTATGACACTTCTTACCTGTCCAGTGGGCTGCCAATAGTGTAAGTAAGGAGGGGCTGGCCAAAGTAACACACATTATTTATGCATTCAGCTCTCAATGAAGTGGAGAGGGTTACCTGTCCAAAACATCCCCCCCTAAAATTTTTACAAAGGGGCCATAAGAGGGTGTAAGGAATCTGATAAGTGGACCTTATACTTTTGTCTTTAAATACTCATTACAATAAATGTTATAATTATGTTGGCCAAGAATGTTTGTGTCTAATCTGCTTGCAATGTTATGTGCAAAAGTACAAATTTTTTTTCTTGTTTGACTCCACGGTTTCCTTCAAACCCACAGGAATGGCAGACAGTTGCCTCCCAGTTTGCCCAGCGGTGCGACTTTCCTAACAGAGGAGGGGCAATCGATGGGAAGTATGTCCACATCGTCCCACCCCCCAACTTGGGGTCATACTATTATAATTATAAGGGGTTTACTAGTATTGTGATGTTGGTGGTGGTGTCGGCGACATACGAGTTTTTGTATGTGGACCTGGGGAAGAATGGACGGATGTCGGATGGTGGAATCATCGCCCAGAAGGAGTTCTACAGACGGCTCCAGAATGCCAGCTTGGGCTTGCCACCTGTGGAAGACAACGTGGCTGGTCTTCCATTTGTTTTCGTCGCTGATGAAGCGTTTGGGCTAGGAGAATATCTGATGAGGCCATTTCCCATTAGGACCCTCACCCCAGACCCGAGGGTTTTTAACTACCGGCTGGCCAGAGCCAGAAGAGTGGTGGAGAATGCTTTCGGTATAATGGCTAGCCAATTCTGCCTATTTCTAACACCAATCCACATGGCGGAATATAAACTCAACCATATTGTGCTTGCCTGCTGCATTCTGCACAATTTTCTACGTAAAAATGCTACGAACTATGTGGCCTCAGTTGGGACTGAGGCCGGATTTCCTGATCAATCAACCCTGACGGCACTTGAAGCTGGCCTTCCTGACTTGCCCCCCCAAAGAGCCCGTAAAGTCAGACAAAAATATCTGGAATACTTTGTAGGGGGGCCATTGATATGCCAGCAAATGTGTGAAACATTATTAAAATAATTTACAAAAAAAATGAACTAATATTTCATTTGATTTACTGCTTGTGTTTCTTTTAGCTATCTCCTAGGTTCTACAATGGGCTTTTCTTTTCGGCCATTTTCTTCAATAGTGCAAACGTAATTTATTTGATACATGAGTTGACAATCTCTTCTTCAGCTAACTATTATGTTGTGGGTCTGCTACACACACACACATTGTTTTTGTTGTTAATGTATGTAATGCATTAATGATAAAAATATTCATCCTTTTCAGCACCATTAATTAATTGTTTTGAGTCCCTAAAATGGCCTGATTGGGGCCAATTTTAGAGCAATGGTGGGGGTTATTTACTAAAGGCAAATCCAATTTGCACTACAAGTGCACTGCTAGTGCACTTGAAAGTGCACTGAAACTGCACTGAAAGTGCACTTGTAGTGCAAAGTGGATTTGCCTTTAGTAAATAACCCCCATTGCCACTGTAAACTACAACAACTTACTCCAAAAACTGGTATTGAGCATTGAAATAAGAAGCCACACATTGTTGAGTATAAAACACTTTACTCCGTGCACATTCACATGTGCGTTAGAAAAGGGTTTTTGAACAAACCAACATCTTTGGTATATAACATTTTTATGGTTGACATTAGAAATAGCCTTTTTTAGGTTAAACAGGCATGTTTAAAACCATAATAACATACACAACTCAGGAAACTTACAAAGTTCAACTTTGAAAAATTGAAGGCAATATCAGACATTAGTATGTCCAAACTGTGTTGATCTTGCCTTCATCAGATGGGGTGATGTCACCCCTGTAAAAGCCAAATTTTGCTGCACACAATTTGGGAGGCAAAATGTGGATTTTCCTTCTGATCCAATGCCCAATGTCAACATGTGCTAGCTCCCTTCATGGGGGATCAATGGACGTGTTTCGGGGGTGCAACCCCTTCCTCTCACCTACTTGAGTTGCAAGAAAGGGGTTGCATCCACAAAACGTGTACATTGATATACCGTGATGGCAGATAGCACATGTTGACACACTGTGTGCATCTTCAAAATTTGGCTTTTATAATACTTTAAAACTTGATTTAAAATAAAAAATTCCAAAACAGTACCGTTTTTGTGTGTTTTAGATTCTGCCTAAAACATCAGTGGTGTTCTTAATTTTTTTTGAACATCATTGATGTTTTCCTTTATCTTCTCTAAATCACGATTACACACCATGATCTTCCCGATGAGGACGTGTGCACTTGCACTGGTGAAATTAGTTTTTTTTTTCCACAACATCCACATCACCTAAAATAAAAAAAACACACCATGTATCATAAATATGCAGGCATACATCTATTACCTGAAGCTGTGGTCTCAGACACTCACCTGTTGTGCTCACTATTTCGCCCAAATAATGTACCTCGGAATCCACATCCTCAGGTTGTGGTGTGGGGATTTCCCCTTCTTTAGGAGGTTGGGGGTCCCTGGTGTCCTCAGATGTCCCGAGTCTTTTCTCCCCTATGTGAATAAAAAAAAGGTATACTTTGCACACAAATATTTGAGGGAAGAAATAGGAATATGAAACATTGCTTGGAAGTGATGTACAATTGTCTGTTTTGGCAGAGATCCAAGCTGAATAGTATCCACTGGAGCACCTGTGTGGGACACCCTAAAAAGGGTATTCTGGTGTCCCACACTAATGCTCCTGCGTCCAGATGTGTACACAGCTGCTGAGTGTCCTCTCCTTACACTGAATCAAGTTTGCATTTCATTCTAGTTACAAACCCATCTAGACAAAAATGTAATAAACCTCTTTTAATACAACTAGGCCTGAACAAATGTAGTTAACCTGCATCTGTCAAAAACATTGTATTAGTGGGCGAACGAACGATGTTTACTACGAATGATAACTGTGCCCACAAACCTGAAACTTGCCATTTTAAACACCATTTTAAACTGTACAACAGTAAAGAAAAGCACATGGAGCAGCACGAAAGTAATAATAATAATAATAGGAACACACGACAAATACTTATTTTTTTTCAGCACTCTCTCGATTCTTCTGTACTGATCCTGCTCCCTCAATTTGAGGTTTGACCATCGTTTCCTAAGTTGATCCTTGGATCGTACCCCAAAATTCTACTGCAGACTTTTCACAACTTTAGTCATGATTTTGGCCTTTCTCACATTTGGGTTTCTGTATGGTTTCCCGTCATAGTCGGCCCTCTTCAAGATGTCCACCATCTCCATCATCTCAACAAAGGACATATTTGAGGCCTTAAATCTCCTGGATCAGGATGTTTGTGGCTCCGGGCTTTCCTCATTGTTGCTGCTACTCTGTCTCCGCCATGTGCTCTCCCACTGCCCCGAAAGAGAAGGGGATGGGAATATACTAGAAAGAAGGTCAGGGGCGGGCACATTTCATGCATGCGCAGTGTATATAAAGCGTAACACGCGTGCATCGTACGTACGATCTGTGAGTGGAGGATGGAGTAGCGGAAGTGCTGATAGTGCTAACAAAGGTACAATTTTAACTTGGGGCATCAGTGGCCTATACTGCTTAGAGATTGAGGCCTATATTGGGACAAGATTATGAGAGTTTAGCATGACATTAGGGTCTTGTGTTGTGTCTTGCAGATAAAATGGATAGATTCAACAATCACGACTTCCTCCCTAGCTTCATTGATAAATATAGGGAGCTGCCCTGTGTGTGGTAGGTGAAACACCCATTTTATAATAATAAAATAAAGAGGAAGGCAGCGCTGGATCAATTGCTGGAATTGGTGAAGCCGGTGATTCCCACAGCAACTATCCCCTATTTGAAGTGCAAAAATGGTGGCCTGAGGAGCACATATAATAGGGAGAGCAAAAAGGTCCAGGATTCCAGGATTTACAACAGACTGCGATTTTTGTCAGACCAGATTGAAATCAGGCCATCACTCTCAACTAGGGATGAGCTTCGTGTTCGAGTTGAACCCATGTTCGACTCGAACATCAGGTGTTCGATCGTTCGTCGATTTGCGAACGATATGGGCCGTTCGCGCCAAATTCGTGTGGCGCGTCACGGCCCATAATTCACTGCGGCATCGCAGTGCATTGCTGGCTGATGATTGGCCAAGCATGCACTATGACCCGCATGCTTGGCCAATCACAGCGCCGCCTGAACAGAGAGCCGTAATTGGCCAAAGCCAAGGACGCTTTGGCCAATTATGGCTCAGGGGATTTAGTACACGCCCCACACTATATAAGGCCGCCTGCACGGCGGCCCTGTGTAGTGTGTGTTCCGGCGTTCATTGAGAGAGAGAGAGAGACAGACAGTGACATTTGATTTGAGTTAGATAGATTAGGCAGAACAGTCAGTCAGTTAGCTGCACTTACAGTGTATTGTGTATATATATATGCATCCCAGGTGTTGCATATATATATATACACTGTATTCAGTTTAGCTAGATCCGTTCTTGTTATCTTCCTACTGACAGGCAGGCTTGTCTTGTTACAGTATTTACAGCTACCTGAAGAAAATTACTGGTGTTCCTTTGATCCTATTAGTACCACAGTCAGGCAGCTAGACTATTTACAGTTAGTGCAGTGCGTCCTGCTCACAGTGTTCAGCTAGATCCGTTCCTGTTATCTTCTTACTGACAGGCAGGCTTGTCTTGTTACAGTATATACAGCTACCTGAAGAAAATTACTGGTGTTCTTTTGATCCTATTAGTACCACAGTCAGGCAGCTAGACTATTTACAGTTAGTGCAGTGCGTCCTGCTCACAGTGTTCAGCTAAACCTACAAGTTAGTGGGGTGCGTCCTGCTCACAGTGTTCAGCTAAACCTACAAGTTAGTGTGGTGCGTCCACCTCACAGTGTTCAGCTAAACCTACAAGTTAGTGCAGTGCGTCCTGCTCACAGTGTTCAGCTAGATCCGTTCCTGTTATCTTCCTACTGACAGGCAGGCTTGTCTTGTTACAGTATATACAGCTACCTGAAGAAAATTACTGGTGTTCTTTTGATCCTATTAGTACCACAGTCAGGCAGCTAGACTATTTACAGTTAGTGCAGTGTGTCCTGCTCACAGTGTTCAGCTAAACCTACAAAAGTTAGTGGGGTGCGTCCTGCTCAGTGTTCAGCTAAACCTTCAAGTTAGTGCGGTGCGTCCTGCTCACAGTGTTCAGCTAGATCCGTTCCTGTTATCTTCTTACTGACAGGCAGGCTTGTCTTGTTACAGTATATACAGCTACCTGAAGAAAATTACTGGTGTTCTTTTGATCCTATTAGTACCACAGTCAGGCAGCTAGACTATTTACACTTAGTGCAGTGCGTCCTGCTCACAGTGTTCAGCTAAACCTACAAAAGTTAGTGGGGTGCGTCCACCTCACAGTGTTCAGCTAAACCTACAAGTTAGTGCAGTGCGTCCTGCTCACAGTGTTCAGCTAGATCCGTTCCTGTTATCTTCTTACTGACAGGCAGGCTTGTCTTGTTACAGTATATACAGCTACCTGAAGAAAATTACTGGTGTTCTTTTGATCCTATTAGTACCACAGTCAGGCAGCTAGACTATTTACAGTTAGTGCAGTGCGTCCTGCTCACAGTGTTCAGCTAAACCTACAAGTTAGTGGGGTGCGTCCTGCTCACAGTGTTCAGCTAAACCTACAAGTTAGTGTGGTGCGTCCACCTCACAGTGTTCAGCTAAACCTACAAGTTAGTGCAGTGCGTCCTGCTCACAGTGTTCAGCTAGATCCGTTCCTGTTATCTTCCTACTGACAGGCAGGCTTGTCTTGTTACAGTATATACAGCTACCTGAAGAAAATTACTGGTGTTCTTTTGATCCTATTAGTACCACAGTCAGGCAGCTAGACTATTTACAGTTAGTGCAGTGCGTCCTGCTCACAGTGTTCAGCTAAACCTACAAGTTAGTGGGGTGCGTCCTGCTCACAGTGTTCAGCTAAACCTACAAGTTAGTGTGGTGCGTCCACCTCACAGTGTTCAGCTAAACCTACAAGTTAGTGCAGTGCGTCCTGCTCACAGTGTTCAGCTAGATCCGTTCCTGTTATCTTCTTACTGACAGGCAGGCTTGTCTTGTTACAGTATATACAGCTACCTGAAGAAAATTAATGGTGTTCTTTTGATCCTATTAGTACCACAGTCAGGCAGCTAGACTATTTACAGTTAGTGCAGTGCGTCCTGCTCACAGTGTTCAGCTAAACCTACAAGTTAGTGGGGTGCGTCCTGCTCACAGTGTTCAGCTAAACCTACAAGTTAGTGTGGTGCGTCCACCTCACAGTGTTCAGCTAAACCTACAAGTTAGTGCAGTGCGTCCTGCTCACAGTGTTCAGCTAGATCCGTTCCTGTTATCTTCCTACTGACAGGCAGGCTTGTCTTGTTACAGTATATACAGCTACCTGAAGAAAATTACTGGTGTTCTTTTGATCCTATTAGTACCACAGTCAGGCAGCTAGACTATTTACAGTTAGTGCAGTGTGTCCTGCTCACAGTGTTCAGCTAAACCTACAAAAGTTAGTGGGGTGCGTCCTGCTCAGTGTTCAGCTAAACCTTCAAGTTAGTGCGGTGCGTCCTGCTCACAGTGTTCAGCTAGATCCGTTCCTGTTATCTTCTTACTGACAGGCAGGCTTGTCTTGTTACAGTATATACAGCTACCTGAAGAAAATTACTGGTGTTCTTTTGATCCTATTAGTACCACAGTCAGGCAGCTAGACTATTTACAGTTAGTGCAGTGCGTCCTGCTCACAGTGTTCAGCTAAACCTACAAAAGTTAGTGGGGTGCGTCCACCTCACAGTGTTCAGCTAAACCTACAAGTTAGTGCAGTGCGTCCTGCTCACAGTGTTCAGCTAGATCCGTTCCTGTTATCTTCTTACTGACAGACAGGCTTGTCTTGTTACAGTATATACAGCTACCTGAAGAAAATTACTGGTGTTCTTTTGATCCTATTAGTACCACAGTCAGGCAGCTAGACTATTTACAGTTAGTGCAGTGCGTCCTGCTCACAGTGTTCAGCTAAACCTACAAGTTAGTGGGGTGCGTCCTGCTCACAGTGTTCAGCTAAACCTACAAGTTAGTGTGGTGCGTCCACCTCACAGTGTTCAGCTAAACCTACAAGTTAGTGCAGTGCGTCCTGCTCACAGTGTTCAGCTAGATCCGTTCCTGTTATCTTCCTACTGACAGGCAGGCTTGTCTTGTTACAGTATATACAGCTACCTGAAGAAAATTACTGGTGTTCTTTTGATCCTATTAGTACCACAGTCAGGCAGCTAGACTATTTACAGTTAGTGCAGTGCGTCCTGCTCACAGTGTTCAGCTAAACCTACAAGTTAGTGGGGTGCGTCCTGCTCACAGTGTTCAGCTAAACCTACAAGTTAGTGTGGTGCGTCCACCTCACAGTGTTCAGCTAAACCTACAAGTTAGTGCAGTGCGTCCTGCTCACAGTGTTCAGCTAGATCCGTTCCTGTTATCTTCTTACTGACAGGCAGACTTGTCTTGTTACAGTATATACAGCTACCTGAAGAAAATTAATGGTGTTCTTTTGATCCTATTAGTACCACAGTCAGGCAGCTAGACTATTTACAGTTAGTGCAGTGCGTCCTGCTCACAGTGTTCAGCTAAACCTACAAGTTAGTGGGGTGCGTCCTGCTCACAGTGTTCAGCTAAACCTACAAGTTAGTGGGGTGCGTCCTGCTCACAGTGTTCAGCTAAACCTACAAGTTAGTGTGGTGCGTCCACCTCACAGTGTTCAGCTAAACCTACAAGTTAGTGTGGTGCGTCCACCTCACAGTGTTCAGCTAAACCTACAAGTTAGTGGGGTGCGTCCTGCTCACGGTGTTCAGCTAAACCTACAAGTTAGTGGGGTGCGTCCACCTCACAGTGTTCAGCTAAAGCTACCTGTAGAAGGTCGGTGGTGTTCTCATACTACAGGCAGGCAGTTGATTTTGCTAGCTGCAGTATCAGTACATATATATATATATATATATATATATATCCCAGCTTAGTGCAGCTACAGGCCATTAGTATGTCTGGAAGGCCAAGAAGGAGAGGCAGACAGTCACAAGCCAATAAGAGAGGGCAAGCAGGCTCTGTGTCTAGTGCTGGTCATGGAGACGGTGCATCCTCATCAGCATGTGGCCGTGGGACACGCTTGGGCTTTTTTTCGGCAGCTGGCCGTGTTGAGCCACAACATGCGGAAGACTTGGTCGAGTGGATGACCAAGCCATCCTCATCCTCCTCATCCTCTCTCACCCATGCCCAGGGTACTTTGTCTGGCAAAGCAGCGGCCTCTTCCCTCGGCTCAATGTCATCAGTGACTCCTTCCCTAGCCCCACCATGTCCTCCTGAGGAGTCCCTCGAACTGTTTGACCACAGTGTTGGGCACATGCTCCAGGAGGATGCCCAGCGTTTGGAAGGCTCTGATGATGATACTGAGCTCGATGAAGGCAGTAACATGAGCGCAGACAGAGGGGGTGCCCAAGAAGGACAGCAATCTGGCAGTCATGCTCCCCCTGCTGCAGCATATTGCCAGGTTTGCTACAGTGATGAGGAGGGAGGGGATGATGAGGTCACTGACTCAACGTGGGTGCCTGATAGGAGAGAGGAGGAGGAAGAGGAGGCGGCACATCACCAACGAGGCAGGATGCCCTCCAGGGGCAGCCTAAGGGCAGCACATTGACTGCATCACACCCCAAAGCTCCACATGTGCAGGGCGCTGCAGTCTCTGCGCATTATTCAAAAGTTCTTTGGTGTGGGCCTTTTTTGAGACGAGTGCATCAGATCGCACCGCTGCTATTTGCAACATATGTCTCAAGCGTATCTCGCGTGGCCAAAACATCTCCCGCTTGGGTACCACATGCTTGACCAGACATATGTTGACCTGCCATGCAGTTCGTTGGCAAGCGTATCTAAAAGACCCACACCAAAGAACAAAGAGGACCTCTCCTTGCTCCTCATCAGCTGAGATCTCCAACCCCACTATACCTTCAGTCCTCTCTGAGACCTGCACTGAGAGGAATGAAGGTGTAGAATTAGGTGTGTCACAGCCAAGTACTTGTGGGCAATCTGCTTTTGGTACACCGACGTCAGATTGTACCAGGCAAATTTCCCTGCCCCAGCTGCTGCACCGCCGAAAGAAGTTTGCTCCCAGCCATCCACATGCGCAGCGGTTGAATGCTAGCTTGGCAAAATTGCTAGCACTTCAACTGCTGCCTTTTCAGTTGGTAGACTCTGCCCCCTTCCATGAGTTTGTGGAATGTGCGGTTCCTCAGTGGCAGGTACCTAAACGCCACTTTTTCTCACGGAAGGCGATTCCTGCTCTCTACCGGCATGTGGAAGGCAATGTCCATGCCTCGCTGGACAGGGCGGTCAGCAGTAAGGTGCATATTACCGCTGACTCATGGTCCAGCAGGCATGGACAGGGACGTTACTTAAGTTTCACGGCGCATTGGGTGACTCTGCTGGCAGCTGGGAAGGATGCAGGACAAGGTGCAGTAGTGTTGGAGGTTGTTCCGCCACCATGCCTCCAAAATGCTAATGATTGTGACACACCTCTCTCCTCCACCCCCTCCTCTTCTTCTTCCTCCATGGCCTCTTCCTGTGCTTTGTCCTCGGAACCAGCGGTGCTCCGTAGCCATTCAAGGGGCTACGCAAGTACGCAGGCCAAAAGATGCCATGCGGTGCTTGAGCTGGTGTGCTTGGGGGACAGGAGCCACACTGGGGCAGAGGTTCTGTCAGCTCTGCAGGGGCAGGTTCAGAGGTGGTTGACGCCATGCCAACTTAAGGCAGGAATGGTGGTTTGCAACAATGGCACCAACCTCCTCTCTGCCCTCCGACAGGGACAAATGACCCATGTGCCCTGTTTGGCTCACGTCCTTAACTTGGTGGTGCAGCGGTTCTTGGGCAGGTACCAGGGCTTACAGGATGTCCTGAGGCAGGCCAGGAAAGTCTGAGTGCATTTCCGCCGGTCATATAATGCCATTGCTCGGCTGACGGACCTCCAAAAGGAGTTTAACCTGCCCAAGAACAGCCTAATCTGTGACATGCCCACCAGGTGGAACTCAACGTTGGCCATGCTGCAGCGGCTGCACACGCAGCAGAGGGCCATCAATGAGCACCTGTGCGACTATGGCACCAGGACAGGGTCAGGGGAGCTTGTTTTTTTTTTCCCCACGCCAGTGGGCCATGATCAGGGATGCATGCACTGTCCTGTCACCATTTGAGGAGGCCACGAGGATGGTGAGCAGTGACAGTGCATGCATCAGTGACACTGTCCCCCTTGTCCACCTGTTGGAGCACACGCTGCGTGGAATAATGGACAGGGCACTTGAGGCAGAACAGAGGCAGGAAGAGGAGGACTTCCTTAGCTCTCAAGGCCCCCTTTATCCAGATAGTGTTTCTGCATGCCCGCCGATCACACAGGAAGAGGAGGAGGAGGAGGAGGAGGAGGAGGAAGATTGTGTCAGTATCTAGGTGGAGCCTGGCACTCAGCATCAGCAGCAGTCTTTAAGGGATCAGTCCCAAGAAACACATGGACTTGTACGTGGCTGGGAGGAGGTGGCTGTGGACCATGTCGTCCTTAGTGACCCAGAGGACTCCGGACCGAATGCCTCAGCAAACCTACACTGCATGGCCTCCCTGATCCTGCAAAGCCTGCGTAAGGATCCTCGTATTCGTGGTATCAAGGAGAAGGACCAATACTGGCTGGCAACCCTCCTTGATCCACGTTACAAGGGTAAGGTTGCGGACCTTATCTTGCCATCGCAGAGGGAGCAGAGGATGAAACATCTTCGGGAGGCCTTGCAGAAAGGTCTGTGCAACACGTTCCCAGAGACTGGGAGGTTACAAACTCCTGTTTCTGAACAACGTGTTGCTGAGGCTTCGGTCAGTCAAAGAAGGAGCGGTGGAGAAGGTGGCCGTCTGACCGATGCGTTCAGACAATTTTTTGGTCCGCAGCCCCAAGGTATGATCGGTTCCAGCAACCATCGCCAGCGTCTGTTTTACATGGTGCAGGAATACCTAGGGGCAAGATTAGACTTGGACACCTTTCCCACCGAAAATCCTCTGGGTTACTGGGTCTTGAGGATGGATCACTGGCCAGAGCTTGCACAGTATGCAATTGAGCTACTGGCCTGTCCTGCATCCAGCGTTCTTTCGGAACGCACATTCAGTGCTGCTGGAGGCTTTGTAACCGATCACAGGGTGCGTCTGTCCACCGACTCGGTCGATCGACTGACCTTCATAAAAATGAATCAGTCTTGGATCACCACCAGCTACCAAGCACCTGATGCTGATGAAACCGAATAATTTTTTTTTAAATCTCAGATCCCTTCAAAGACTGCCTATGCTGATGCTGAGTGACTATCCCTGAGTAATTATCCTCTTCCTCCTCAATCATCACGCTGATAGCTTGAAAGAACATTTTTGGTTCTGGGCGCCACCACCAATGCCTAAGGCACAATTTTTCAGCCCCTGTTTAACAGGGGCATGTGATTACAATTTTTGATGCAATACTTTGCAGCAGGGCTCGTTCCTGCGTTCCAACTAGAGTGTCCGTAAGGGGTTGCAGTGTTGTGGCACCAGCACCAGTGCCTAAGGCCCAATTTTTCTGCCCCTGTTTAACAGGGGCGTGTAATTACAATTTTTGATGCAATACTTTGCAGCAGGGCTCGTTCCTGCGTTCCAACTAGAGTGTCTGTGAGGGGTTGCAGTGTTGTAGCACCAGCACCAGTGCCTAAGGCCCAATTTTTCTGCCCCTGTTTAACAGGGGCGTGTAATTACAATTTTTGATGCAATACTTTGCAGCAGGACTAGTTCCTGCGTTCCAACTAGAGTGTCTGTGAGGGGTTGCAGTGTTGTAGCACCAGCACCAGTGCCTAAGGCCCAATTTTTCTGCCCCTGTTTAACAGGGGCGTGTAATTACAATTTTTGATGCAATACTTTGCAGCAGGGCTCGTTCCTGCGTTCCAACTAGAGTGTCTGTGAGGGGTTGCAGTGTTGTAGCACCAGCACCAGTGCCTAAGGCCCAATTTTTCTGCCCCTGTTTAACAGGGGCGTGTAATTACAATTTTTGATGCAATACTTTGCAGCAGGGCTCGTTCCTGCGTTCCAACTAGAGTGTCTGTGAGGGGTTGCAGTGTTGTGGCACCAGCACCACCACAACCACCACCACCACCAAAGGCCCAATTTTTCTGCCCCTGTTCAACAGGGGCATGTAATTACAATTCTTGATCTAATATTTCACAGCAGGGCCCATTTCTGCACCCACCAAGAGCGAGTGAGGACTTACAGTGTTGTGGCACCAGCACCACCACCACCAAAGGCCCAGTTTTTCTGCCCCTGTTCAACAGGGGCATGTAATTACAATTCTTGATCTAATATTTCACAGCAGGGCCCTGTGAGGGCTTACGTTGTTGTGGCCACAACAACACCTAAGGGCCAAATTTATGCTGAGTATATAGGGCAGGCCCCTACTTTCAAACATCTAACTTACAAATGACTCCTACTTGCAAACGGAAGGAGACAACAGGAAGTGAGATGAAATCTACCCCTAGGAAGGGAAATTCTCTCCTGTAAGAGTTAATATGGGAAAAACATTTCTCCTTTCCACTGATGCTTTCCAATCCTTGTTCCACAAAAAAACCCAAATTTTCAAAAAACATTTGTCATTGGGACAAAAAGTGAGGTGAAATCTTCTAAAGAGGAGGAAAGACAGCAAAACAAATGTCACAGGGGTGATAACCCTTCCCTATGTTTTCCAAAAAGCTTAAAAAAGATTTTTTGGCTGGAGCTAAACACGTTAAAAATGTACCCGTTCAAAATGACAAACAGATTCTACTTAACAACAAACCTACAGTCCCTGTCTTGTTTGCACCGCCTGTATACTGCTGTTCAGAGTATATAGAGCCTCGTGGCCCCACACCTTTCCTTATTTTAATTTGGGTGCGGGGTTCCCCTTAATATCCATACAAGACCCAAAGGGCCTGGTAATGGACTAGGGGGTACCCATGCCGTTTGTCTCACTGATTTTCATCCATATTGCCAGGACCCGACATTACATTAAACCCGCAAGCAGTTTTAAATGAGATTTTTTCCTTTAAAAATGACATTTGGTGCAGGGACAGTTCTAAATACGGGAAACACGCGCCACTTTACAGGCATACTATAGACACCCCCCAGGTACGATATTTAAAGGAATATTTCACTTTTTTTTTTTTACTTTAACCATCATTAAAATCACTGCTCCCGAAAAAACGTCCGTTTTTAAAAGTTTTTTTTGCATTGATACATGTCCCCTGGGGTAGGACCCGGGTCCCCAAATCCTTTTTAGGACAATACCATGCAAATTAGCCTTTAAAATGAGCACTTTTGATTTCGAACGTTCGAGTCCCATAGACGTCAATGGGGTTCTAACGTTCGTGCGAATTTTCGGTCCGTTCGCAGGTTCTGGTGCGAACCGAACCGGGGGGTGTTCGGCTCATCCCTACTCTCAACCCTTCATTCCACTCTTCCTTCCACCTCAGATGAGGCTTCAGAAATCCAACCTGGGCCTTCCACCCAGGAAGATGTGGAGGAGCCCATCTTGAGCCAGGTATAGCATTGTTCAACGTATTTCTTGTCACAGAATTAATGATGTTAACTAGATGTTATTATTGATCAATAATTTCTGATTTAACAAAGTGGTTTACATATCAATAGACAGTAGTAGCCAAAAATGTTTGGGACAAGAATGAAAAATGCTGGGGTCAGAAGGATAGTCTTTTCTATTTGTTAACATTCAATTTGCAACAGTCATGGGCTGAAAATTGTGTTTGATGACCAAAAAACTAAAACTATTGCCGCGTACACACGGTCGGACTTTATGGCAGACTTTGCCCGGCGGACTTTTCGATGTACTTTACGACGGACTTTCTGAATGAACGGACTTGCCTACACACAGTCCACCAAAGTCTGTCAAATTCGTACGTGATGACGTACGACCGGACTAAAACAAGGAAGTTCATAGCCAGTAGCCAATAGCTGCCCTAGCGTGGCTTTTTGTCCGTCGAACTAGCATACAGACGAGCGGACTTTTCGACCGGACTCGATTTCGAAGGATTAATTTAAAACATGTTTCAAATCTAAGTCCGTCCAACTTTTGAGAAAACAAAGTCCGCTGGAGCCCACACACGATCGAATTGTCTGACGAAATCCAGTCCGCCGGGCAAAGTCTGCCGTAAAGTGTGTACGCGGCATATGTCCCATTTTCATACACAGGAAAGTCTCAGCCAGGAGGAGGCCGTGGATGGTGGCAGCCAGGAGGTGGCGGGGGAAAGTGGCAGCCAAGAGGTGGCAGGGATAAGTGGCAGCCAGGAGGTGGCAGGGGTAAGTGGCAGCCAGGAGGTGGCCATGCCCAGTAGCCTGACCGAATCATAGGTTCCACCCCTCCGCCTTCCAACAAAAAGGCCCAGGAACTGGAGTAACGTGGAGGAGTCAGCGCTTTCTTTGATTCGGCAGGCTACTGCAGCCCTCAGAACCACCCCCAATCTTCAAGAGGCCTATGCCTGCATGGCAGCCAGCAAAATGCAGGAAATGGAGGTGGATCAATGCCTCATTTGTGAGGAAGTCATCTATCAGGCCCTAAATAAGGGGGTGATGGGCGAACTCACAAAAAAAGTCATGCATGTGAGTTGGACCATACTCCTCCTCCACCTCATGCCACAACTCCAACACCACAGCCACAGTCTGGAAGGAAGCATGCAAGGAAGTCTTGAGAGTGATTGTCTGGGTTTGGTCTGGTCTGGCAAAAGACGCAGGCTGTAAGACCACAGCCTCAGGACATACATGTCATCTGCTGCTGCTTCTGACCTCTCGGAGCCCTGGACCATATTGTGCTCCCTCTTAAATGGACTCCTCAGGCTACCAATTTTGCCTGTCAAATAATTGATGTCTGCCCTGGGGTACAAAGTCTTCGACAATTTCAACACCTTATCCAGCGTTGACTTCCTCTTTATTTTGTTATGACCCCTGTGACAGCAGGCAGGTAAAATCACCTGGTTGCATCCAGGATGGAAAATATGTATGCCCCAGGTTCAGGCTTTATTCCGACTTATACCACTAGGGGAGTTCTGGGAGTCCTGCAGGGGAAGAGTTAATGATCCCAGCTGAAGTAAGTGGGCTCATTAAGACCTATACAAAAAACCCTAGAATGCTTAGGGAGATGCTCCATCCTTTTCACCTACAACGCTGTCTGCTGTGCCTGATTTTGTGTGGTGAACCCATCCAGGGGGTCACACACACCCGCTGCCGAGCTAACCCCCTCACTCCCCTAATAAAGATAATAATGGTGTAGTGGTAACTTAAAAAAACAAAAATCAGGAGATCTTGATAAAAAAAAAAAAAAAAAAAAAAGATCACTATAAAAAAAAATTTGAAACATTATTCTGGAGATCTGGCGAAAATAAAAATAAAGATTATTCAGGAGATCACAAGAAATAATAAAAAAATCAGTTTGTCAGAACTGTGAATATGAGCAGCAAAACAACTTCATTATTCTAGCATTATAAAGAAGAAAAGAATGCGCTGCATTAAAAGATTAAAAAATTTGCAGTGTGACGAATATGCTATCTCCATTACGAACGCTAGTTTTACCAGACCGAGCGCTTCCGTCTCATACTTGATTCAGAGCATGCGTGGAATTTGGTGCGTTGGAATTGTCTACACACGCTCGGAATTTACAACAACAAATTTTCTTGTCGGAAAATTTGAGATCCAGCTCTCAAACACCTGTTGTCGGAAATTCCGACAGCAAATGTCCGATGGAGCCTACACATGGTCGGAATTTCCGACAACAAGCTCACATCGAACATTTGTTGTCGTAAATTCCGATCGTGTGTGCGTGGCATAACAGAACACAGAGATTTTGTGGAAGACCCAGCTACTGTTGGGCACCCCTCCCCAATCAGTACTAGAATACTGCAGTTCCAGTAGGGTGGCCCTTCGATCTAAGATCCCTCAAGCTGGTCTCCTGTGTTACCAGAGCTACCCTGGATTTCACTCACTATAGCAGTGTTTCTTCTGTATAGTCTCACTATAGCAGTGTTTCTCAGTTATACACTTGTTATGGAGTCTTTTACAGACTATGCTAAAGGTGCCCACAAGCCTTGGTAGAAGGGTGCTGCTCGCCCTATTGATTATTTTACAATTACAATAAAGTTTCTCCCAAGGAAGTGAAATAAACTATTTTTATTGATACAAATATTAAAATGCAAAAGCACATACTTGTATATATGACTCCAACTACAATGAGTGATGTCCTTAGACAATGGCAGGTGACAAATTTGATATAGTTATTTCAAAAACAGTACTCCTGACCAAGAAAAAACCCAACGCGTTTTGAATGCAATAATCAAAATCTTCTTTAGATGGATATCTGGATTGAAAACATATATTATTAGAATGTTTGCATAGTCACAGAGGGGTAGATTTACTAAAACTGGAGCGCTCAGAATCTGGTGCAGCTGTGCATGGTAACCAATCAGCTTCTAACTTCAGCTTGCTCAATTAAGCTTTGGCACTAAAACCTGGAAGCTGGTTGGTTTTCGATGCAGAAGTGAGCCTGATTTTGCACTCTCCAGTTTTAGTAAATAAACCCCATTGTGTCACACTTACTGATTATCCACTAAGTGTCATACCTTAAAGATGGAGGGACTAAGCACCAACCAGAGCAAATCAAGATTAAAATTAAGAATTATTTGCTGGCTGTCATCACCATAGGAGCGGCAAAACAGCCCACAAGAGGCCATGTGCATGGCGCTAAAAGGGTGCAGAAGGTGGAGGCCCATCTATAAGAAATCATGAGTAATTATCCAAATGTACGTAGAAAAGGGTAAAAAAAAGGAACAAGAAAAAGTGATCATATTAATAAGGCACTCATAGGCAGTCCAAGCTTACCAAGCCTAAGAGGGTCTACCCGAGGGTTGATGAGAAATTATTAAAGTGATTGTAAGGGGTTTTTTTTTTTAATTTAAAATAACAAACATATCATACTTACCTCCACTGTGCAGCTCGTTTTGCACAGAGTGGCCCCGAACCTGCTTTTTTGGGTTCCCCCGGCGGCTCTCGCGGCTCCAACCCTCATCAGATAACACCCAAGGGGAATCGCTTCCCCGAGAGGATTAACTTGCGGGTGCACTCTCGAATCCAGCACTCGTCGTCCATAGCCGCCGAATACATGACTCGGCCCCGGCGCCTGCGTCATTGGATTTGTTTGACAGCAATAGGAGTCAATGACTGCGCTGCTATCGATCTATCCAATCAAGAGCTGAGAACCCCAGGGCAGAGAGACAGCGCGTCCCCGGCGGGTCAAGTTCCAGGGCTCAGGTAAGTAAAACAGGGAGACTGGGGGGCCGGTCACTGCCAGGTGTTTTTTCACCTTAATGCATAGGATGCAATAAGGTGAAAAAACATAAAGGTTTACAACCCTTTTAAGGTATGTATATATATATATATATATATATATATACAAGTAATTGGCATCATATCTGCAAGATACACTATATTACCAAAATTATTGGGACACCTGCCTATACATGCACATGAAATTTAATGGCATCCCAGTCTTAGTCCGTAGGGTTCAATATTGAGTTGGCCCACCTTTTGCAGCTATAAAAGCTTCAACTCTTCTGGGAAGGCTGTCCACAAGGTTTAGGAGTTTGTCTATGGGAATGTGTAACCATTCTTCCAGAAGCACATTTGTGAGGTCAGGCACTGATGTGGATAAGAAGGCCTGGATAGTAGTCTCCGCTCTAATTCATCCCAAAGGTGTTCTATCGGGTTGAGGTCAGGACTCTGTGCAGGCCAGTCAAGTTCCTCCACCCCAAACTTGCTTTGTACACTGGTGCGCGGTCATGTTGGAACAGAAAGGGGCCATCCCCAAACTGTTCCCACAAAGTTGGGGGCATGAAATTGTCCAAAATGTCTTGGTATGGTGACGCCTTAAGAGTTCCCTTCACTGGAACTAAGAGGCCAACCCAACCCCTGAAAAACAACCCCACACCATAATCCCCCCTCCACCAAATGATTTGGACCAGTGCACAAAGCAAGGTCCATAAAGACATGGACGAGCTTATTTGGGGTGGAAGAACTTGACTGACCTGCACAGAGTCCTGATAGAACCCGATAGAACACCTTTGGGGTGAATTAGAGTGGAGACTGCGAGCCAGGCCTACTCATCTAACATCAGTGCCTGACTGCACAAATGTGTTTCTGGAAGAATGGTCAAACATTTCCATAGACACTCTCCTAAACCTTGTGGACAACCTTCCCAGAAGAGCTGAAGCTGTTATAGCTGCAAAGGGTGAGCCATCTCAATACTGAACCCTACAAACTATGACTGGGATGTCAATAAAGTTCATGTGCATGTACAGGCAGGTGTCCCAATACTTTTTGTAATATAGTGTATATATACACATATAGGAGTGTCTCTAATATGGCGGAAGGAACATCTATATAACTTTATTATTAGAAACATACATTGGTAAACGATACCAAAATCTAAAATGAGCTACACTTTAAATTTACCTTAAAATATGATGTAAAACCTGCAACAAAATTCTATATTAAGTGTAAGCAAGGTCCCAGGCCTCCTTCGGTCTAATGAGAACCTCCAAGGCCAGAGATAGCTGACATCTTTCTGTATATATAGTAGGTTGTGAGGCATGATGGGTGCAAAGTGGTTAAGGTCATTTGCTCCAGACACTTCTTGAATGCAAAAGAGATTTTTATTTCTATTAACAAACTTTTGGGGGGAAAGAGGGTTAGGGCTAGGACACCCTTTAGTAGTTGCATTTTCAATTGGCAGACACTGAGACTTCAATAGGAGGAGAGCCATGCAGGGAAAGGCATCCAGCAAGACGCCACATCTGCACGTGCAGGATTGCTGTCTCCTCTGGCAACAGTCTTTAACAGTTCCGAAGACAAAGCGTAACAGTTCTTTCACTTCCACTACAATCACTCCTTGTAGTTCTTCAGCCCACTGAGCTTCTGGTCTCTCACTAGACCCACTGATTCACAGCCGCTGAATCCCTTGAGCTCCTCCAATCTTCACGGTGGTATCTTCCTCAAGCGTCACCCCCTCCTCTCTGCTGGGTCCCTAGCTTGTCACTCAAGATACCTCTCAAGCTTTACCCCACTGGCCTGCTCGGTCCCTGGCTTGACACACAAGGGTGCTCTGCAACCGTCACCAGCTCTGACTGGGTCCCTAGCTTGATACCCACTGAAGTTTCCCGATTCTTCACCGTCCCGGTTGGTGAGAATGCTGTTCCAGTACTTGCTTCAGTTACTCACTGCGGTCCCTGGTAATAAGGTGGTTGGTCCCTTAGTGGCTACAGCTTCCCTTCTACCTCCGACCATGACAAGTTGGCAGAACCGTCACTTATGGTTGGACTGCAAGCCGCAATCCCAACCCTGCATTGCTCTCTTGCTTCTGGATAGGCCCTCAGACGGCATAGCAGCCAGATGTGCCTGGGATAGGCTCAATCTCTGGCCTAGCAGCCTGGGCAGTACAACACACATCCACCCAGACAGCCATCTAGGTGGCACAGAACATCGATCACCTGACTCCACCTAAATATATAGGCTCTCCCAGCAGGCCAAGGAATCAAGAAAACCCCTGTCCATTGGCTGAGATACCCCATATACCCATAACCTGACCTTGCTTTACCCTTCTCATATCTAGTACCACCAAGTACCCGGTCATCTAGTGGTAGTAGAGAAAAGTGCAACAAGGCCAAACTTAGGGAGAAATCAATAGATCTCTAACAATCAACCAGGATAGCTATTCCTGGCAAATAAATTTCTGAGGAGCAACCCTGCCTAAACTCCAGGGTGCTACATAAGATTCTATACATATAATTTTAATCACTTGGCGCCGGCCACATGCAAATATGTGGTCATGTGGTTTATGATCATGTGACCGCCGTGATTGGCTGTCCTGGCAGTCACATGATCGGAAAGCCCTCAATCACAAGCAGCGATAGTGAGCTTTCTGTTAGCCGCTGTTAACTGTGTTGAGAGCGCGCAGGGTGCGCACTCTCACCACTGCTGTGTTTGTACCAATTCACGCAAATATGCGGCCACTCGGCGAGTGGGCCTTGCATGAACTGGTGCAAATACAGCCAATCACGGCGGTCACATGATCATAAACCCTGCCTCGCCTCGCAGCATCATAAACCTCTTAAAGAGCCGGGAGGCGCCGCGCCAAGAGGTTAATATTTGTATCAATAAAAATTGTTTATTTCACTTCCTGGTGCATTTGTTTGATTTTTTTTGCTACATAAAAGCCCTTGGGAGAAACTATATTGGAATTGTATACAGACTATGCTATGCAGCTATATGTTACCTTGATTGAGGCACAGAGACATTGCTGTGCAGCTTTCATTACCCTGCAGTGTATGCATGTTCTTTGCCATCCGTTTTACATTAGCCCACGCTCACATTGGGCTGATTTGACATGCGATTTGACATGTCAAATTGCATGCCAAATTGGAGCCTATTGCCGGCAATGGCACATCTGAATCGCTGCGGCGCTGACTTTGTGGCGCCGCATCGTCTCCCAAAAGTAGTTTCTGTAATATTTTTGGTGACTTCAGGGGCGATTTCAATAGACATCTGTGCCTGAACCTGCACAGATGTCTGTCAAATCTCCCCAGAAGTCAGACTAAAATGCTGGTTTGAAATTGTGCAAGTTCAGCTGAACTCGCACGATTTCAAACCCGCCCTCAGCGTGAACGTGGGCTTAGGGTCCTTTCACATGGGCGGTCCGTCAGGTCCATCTCCACTCACTGTGCTGAGAAGGACCTGTCAGAGTCCCGCTCTCCTCTATGGGGAGATTGTATAAAAACAGACCGCTTGTCCAGTTTCATTCGATCCCATCCGATCCGGTGGAAAATAGAGTCACCATCCGTCTGGATTTCACGGAGAGGATAGCAGCGGGTGTCAGTGGACATGTCACCGCTGACATCCGCCGCTCCATAGGAGTGAATGGAAGCCCCGATCAGGTCCGCCTGAAAAACTGACAGATGGCCCGTGTTAAAGGGGCCTTACTGGTTCTAACTTTGTAACTGTTTAGCAAAGCACAAGTTACAGTTTCTCCCTGTCTGATCATTCAGCTGATTATGTCAAACCTCCAGTCCGCAGAGAAATTTTCATGTTTGGTAATAAAGTTCCACATCTCATGGCCTCCAGGTAGCTGTGTCATGCTGCAGCCCTGGACGAGTTCATCTGCTGTGCTCAAGGCCAAAGTCCATATTAGTTTACAAGCGGCAGAGACAGCACACCAGGTAAGATTTTTACAGCATTCTAATTTCTTTTCTACATTCTTACTGAAATAACATAATCTGTCCCAGTAATGAGAATTTAAGGGACATAAAAAACATCTAATATCCATAGACATGCCTCTGGATAGAACTAGCTCATACAATCAGAGTGCTCATGGGACTTTTAAAGAGGTATGCATCATTCCATAAAATTCATACAAATTTTATTTAGCACATGCAGCATATAATCATGTTGCTAATTGTACATAGATCAATGATTCGCAATGCTAAAATGCTATGAAACAATATATATAGACCAGAAGAAGGATAATCAGGCCACGCCAGAGCTGCCACCCGTCCATAATAGGATGACCACATTTCCAAACTGCCTTTCAGGGACACCCCCACCTTCCCCCAAAAAGATGATTTTTGATACCTTTTTTTGCCAATTTTTGGAAAAACAAAAGCAAACAGCGATCACCAGTTTAGACAGGTGGTAAACAATGTGCAAATTTTAAAAATGATCATTTTTATCAGGAGCAGTGATTTTAATGATGCTTAAATTGCAATATTAAAAACAAAAAATTCCTTTAAATATAGTGATTGGGGGGGGGTCCCCTTACACTGCCTGTAAAGTGGCGCATCTGTAGTATGTATGGGACATGTTGCAGCAAAAATGGCATTTCTAAAGAGAAAAAAATGAGTCAAATCACATTTATATTGACTCACGATTGCAAATGCCAACACCCAGCTATTGAAAATATGGGGACAAGGGCCTCTTCCCCAGAACCCTGGCCGGTGGTTTTCTGCCGCAAAGTCCGGTCGTGTGTACGTGGCATTAGAGAGATGGAAATCTACTTGATGACACCAATGAAGTCAAAGATCACTGGGCACAGTGTCCTGTTGTTAGGGTCGGTTCACACCAGAACACAGCGCCAGAAAGGCATGTTCCATGTGTGTTTCCTGTACCATGTTCAAAATGTACTGCCTTTGTGATCTACTGCGGGTGATGATACATTGTTAACCTCAAACCTAGATTGCAAACGCAGTGTGTTTGTGAGCACAAAAATAAAATCAGTATCACAAGAGAGTGCAGGGTGCATGAGTGCATTACACTAAGAATGCAGGGTTCATAAGTGTGTTACGCTCAGAATGCACGGATCAGGAGTGCATTACGCTCAGAATGCAGAGATCAGGAGTGAGTTGCGCTCAGAATGCTGGGATCAGGAGTGCGTTATGCTCAGAATAACGCAGGGATGAGGAGTGCGTTCCACTCAGAATAACGCAGGGATTAGGAGTGCGTTACGCTCAGAAAGACACAGGAAACAGGAGTGCGTTACGTTTAGAATACAGGGTCAAAGAGTGCGTTGCACTCAGAATGCAGAGTCAAGGAGTGCGTTGCGCTCAGAATGCAGGGTCAAGGAGTGCGTTGTGTTAGGAATGCAGGGTCAAGAAGTGCGTTGTGCTCAGAAAGCAGGGATCAGGAGGGTGTTGCTCTCAGAATGCAGGGATCAGGAGGGGGTTGCGCTCAAAATACAGGGATCAGGAGTGTGTTGCGCTCATGCAGAGTTGGGGGGGCGGGTGATGTAAAGGGTGGTAGAGGACACTGTTTTGGAGTGGCCCTGCCCATAACAGTGTCCACTGCCCCTTTACATCACCCCCTCTCAAACAGTAGTGTCCTCTTCTTCCCCCTTTAGCAGTGACCTCTGGACCCCTTCCTTCCCATAGCAGTGTTCCATGGCATAGTTCCATTGCATCCTACCTCTGCACACAGCAGAGATCGGGAGAAAGCAAAGTTCCGGAGAGAGGGCGGGAGCTGGCCAAGTGACTTTTCATATTAACAAGCTGGTGATTGGTTGCTTAGGACCTAGCAACCAATCACCTGTGGGTTACCTTAAAAAGTTAACCTCGCCAGCCCCTCCTCCTGCCCTCTGTCCTGGGCTGTGCTGGCTCTCTCTCCCCGCTGTTCACTGATGACAGTGGAGGAGGCGGGTCGGGAAGAACCGAAGGTACTGCTGGTGGTGGGGAAAGAACCAGTCTGGTACCTGCAGGGGTTTGGCGGTGGAGACCTGTTCCTGGTCTACCTGTCACCTGTCTGCGGTAGACCCCCGCCATACTCATTCACATAGGAGGGGCGGGAAGCACCCACCCCCCCATGTTAAGGGCATGTGGCCTGGTATGGTTCAAGAGGGAGGGGAGGCGCTTGCTTGTCCTCCCTCTTTCCTGACCTGCCAGGCTGCATGCCCAGATGAGGTCTGGTATGGATTTTGAGGGGGACCCCACGTGGTGTTTTTTTACTTTTTTTTTTACCGCCATTTTTAAAAAAAAATTATTTAGCTGTCAGCGGGGAAGCCCATTAATAGCTGAAGACTCATCAGTTGTTAAGGCCGGCTTCCTGGCCCCGCTTCTTAACAACCTGATGATAGCCGCACAGGAGGGAAAGGAGTGACAGATTTAATTGTGGGCTCGTCGTTAGGGTGGCCGTGTCAGTTTCATTCCGGGACACTGTATTGTCCCAGAATGAAGGTGCCCGGGACCCAGGACAGCTCTGCAAAATGCGGGACTGTCCTGGGCAATCTGGGTAATGTGGTCATCCTGGTCCATAAATGTCCATTTATGGACAGTGGCTGTCCATTAAAAAAATGGACTTCGGCCAACTTTCTGTCAGAAACCATGAAATCAGGCCGAGGTAGAGTTAAATCACACTTGTTTAATAATAAAAGTAAAAAGAACAAACGTAGTCGAAACATAGCCAAAGTTCAGTATCTAGAACAGATAGTCAGCCAAGCCAGAAGTCAGGGATCAATGTAGTGGAACAGCAAGCAGAATCTGGAGCCAGAAAGGGATGTCAGAAAAGCAAGTCTTGAACAGGATTGCAGGAGTTTCTGTGATGTTGACCAAGGCGAAGGCAGAGATCCTCTGGACTTAAGGGCTTAAGTAGGCAGGACTGATGAGCAGGATATCATCAACAACTGAGTAACTATGGAGAGATAGGAGCTGGCAATTAGCCGACAGCTGAGCGGCCAGCTCAAAGAAGGAGGGGCTGAGCCTAGCCCTGACACTTTCCCACTGTGCATGCGTGAAGCCAGAGCGAAAGACTGGATGGGGAGGTAGCAGGAGAGTTTCCCGTCGGGCCAGGCGCGGGAGTCAGTCAGTGACAGTGTCATTCAGCCAGGAGCTGGAGCAGTAAACTGGATGGGGAGATGGAAGAGTCGCCCGCTGGGCGCGGGCCATGGGAGTCTGCCAGTGCCACTCAGCCAGGGGCCAGAGCGGATGACTGGATGGGTAGGTAGGAGAGCCATCTGCCAGGCATCTGTCAGTGCCACTCAGGTGACTGGTGTTGAGATTTTAACCATATCATGTCCGCAGCCTGTAACCATCTCCTGAGTCCTGTGCCATACCCGCAGCCTGTAGCCATCGCCTGTACCATGCCTGCACCTGTAACCATCTCCTGTGCCATGTCCGCAGTCCCTAACCATCTCCTGTAATATGTCTGCAGTCTCTAACCATCTCCTGTAATATGTCCACAGCCTGTAACCATCTCCTGTGCCATGTCCGCAGCCTTTAACCATCTCCTGTAATATGTCCGCGGCCTGTAGCCATCTTCAGTACCATGCCTGCACCTGTAACCATCTCCTGTGCCATGTCTACAGCCTGTAACCATTTCCTGTGCTATGCCCACACCTGTAACCATCTCCTGTGTCATGCTCACTGCCTGTAACTATCTCCTGTAGTATGTCCGCAGTCTCTAACCATCTCCTGTAATATGTCCGCAGTTTCTAACCATCTCCTGTAATATGTTCACAGCCTGTAACCATCTCCTGTGCCATGTCTGCAGCCTGTAACCATTTTCTGCGCTATGCCTGCACCTGTAACCATCTCCTCTGCCATGCCCACAGCCTGTAACCATCTCCTGTGCCATGCTCACAGCCTGTAACCATCTCCTGTGCCATGTCCACAGCCTGTAACCATCTCCTGTAGTATGTCCGCAGTCTCTAACCATCTCCTGTAATAGGTCCACAGCCTGTAACCCTCTCCTGTACCATGTCCACAGCCTGCAGCCATCTCCTATAGTATGCCCGCAGCCTCTAAATATCATCTGTACCGTGTCCTCAGCCTCTAACTATCATCTGTACCGTGTCCGCAGCCTCTAACTATCTCCTGTATCAAGTCTGCAGCCTCTAAACATCTCCTGTATCATGTCCACAGTCTCTGATCATCATCTGTACCATGTCCGCAGCCTCTAACCATCTCCTGTGTCATGTCTGCAGACTCTAGGCATCTCCTGTATTATGTCCGTCAGTCAGTGACAGTGTCATTCAGCCAGGAGCTGGAGCAGTAAACTGGATGGGGAGATGGAAGAGTTGCCCGCTGGGCGCCGGCCATGGGAGTCTGCCAGTGCCACTCAGCCAGGGGCCAGAGTGGATGACTGGATGGGGAGCTAGGAGAGCTTTCTGCGGGCATCTGTCAGTGCCACTCAGGTGACTGGTGTTGAGATTTTAACCATATCATGTCCGCAGCCTGTAACCATCTCCTGAGTCCTGTGCCATACCCGCAGCCTGTAACCATCTCCTGTGCCATGTCCGCAGTCTCTAACCATCTCCTGTAATATGTCCGCAGTCTCTAACCATCTCCTGTAATATGTCCACAGCCCAGCTTATAACCATCTCCTGTGCCATGTCGACAGCCTTTAACCATCTCCTGTAATATGTCTGAGGCCTGTAGCCATCTTCAGTACCATGCCTGCACCTGTAACCATCTCCTGTGCCATGTCTACAGCCTGTAACCATTTCCTGTGCTATGCCCACACCTGTAACCATCTCCTGTGCCATGCTCACAGCCTGTAATCATCTCCTGTGCCATGTCCACAGCCTGTAACCATCTCCTGTAGTATGTCCGCAGTATCTAACCATCTCCTGTAATATGTCCGCAGTCTCTAACCATCTCGTGTAATATGTTCACAGCCTGTAACCATCTCCTGTGCCATGTCTGCAGCCTGTAACCATTTTCTGCGCTATGCCTGCACCTGTAACCATCTCCTCTGCCATGCCCACAGCCTGTAACCATCTCCTGTGCCATGCCCACAGCCTGTAACCATCTCCTGTGCCATGCCCACAGCCTGTAACCATCTCCTGTGCCATGTCCACAGCCTGTAACCATCTCCTGTAGTATGTCCGCAGTCTCTAACCATCTCTCTGTAATATGTCCACAGCCTGTAACCCTCTCCTGTACCATGTCCACAGCCTGTAGCCATCTCCTGTAGTATGCCCGCAGCCTCTAAATATTATCTGTACCGTGTCCTCAGCCTCTAACTATCATCTGTACCGTGTCCTCGGCCTCTAACCATCTCCTGTATCAAGTCTGCATCCTCTAAGCATCTCCTGTATCATGTCCGCAGTTTCTGGTCATCATCTGTACCATGTCCGCAGCCTCTAACCATCTCCTGTATCATGTCTGCAGACTCTAGGCATTTCCTGTATTATGTCCGCAGTCTCTGACCATCTCTTGTATCACGTCTACAGTCTCTGACCATCTCTTGTATCATGTCTGCAGTCTCTGACCATCTCTTGTATCATCTCTACAGTCTCTAACCAACTCTTGTATCATGTCTGCAGTCTCTGAGGGGAAACCTGGAGAGGAGTCAAGAGTCGGATCGCCGCCGAAACGGGGGTCACAGAAGGAGTCAGATGTGTGACTGTGGAGAGAAGAAAATAGGATGAAACCAGAGCTGCCAAGCTCGAGCCAGAGAGGACCATCTGACTGAGACCTGAATGGGGCACCCGAGAGGAGGTCGGTCAGTGACAGCACCGCCAGGTTGGTCTGAGGGGAGGGATCAACGATGTAAGGGGGGAGTGAACAGTAATTTAAGGGGGGTGGCACTGATCTATAGGTTCTCCTTATATCAGTAACACCCCACCCTCATTACCTTAGTGTATTCACTCTGCAGATGGGTGATGATGGGTGCAGATGCAGATCTGTTGCAGCAGTTTGCACTGGAACTGGTGGTGAGGGGAAACCTTCACATGGGGACACCGATTCCACTGAAAACTGCTGTAAGCTCCTTTAAAAAATTGTTATTTTAGCAATGCATTAGCAATACTGTCTATTTGGTAACTACTATGTAACACCGTCTAGTGTACTAGATGTAAGTAGGTTTGTAGTGTAGGAAAATTTGGCTTGACTGAGAGCCAGGCCTGGGTTGAATCTAGGCTAGGGTTGAGTGACTTGGAGGCTGGATGACTCAGCAAGCAGCATCTCTGGTGCCTCCCCCTGCCTTCTGGAACCTTGGATGAGCTTCCAGATGCAGAGGACAGAAGCTAGGAGGAGCTGCTTGGCATATTTATGAGGGCCCCAACCAATCCCAAGCAAATGGGTTGGCATCTGCAGGCCACTTCAAAATAGGCATTAATCATGCCAGCAGGGGAGTCGGGTGGAAGATGGAGATGGAGTGCTAAGGAGGCTGTTGGTGGCCCTTGAGTGTGCCACCTAGTCTGGGGGGGGTGACTTTAGGCCTGGTGCTTGAGTTGCTGGAAGGATTCCACAAAACACATGAATGAACCCCTTCCTGGAGGCACAGAAACAAGGAGAGAACAGCGGGAGGAGATCAGCAGGTCCAGGAGGTCTTCTGAGAAGTCAGCTGGGTAGGCTGGTGAGTGATCGGTCTGGGAGGACTGTGGAGAAGGTGTCAGTCTGGGAGGACTGTGGACAAGTTAGCCAGGAGGGCTAGTGAAAGGGGCAGCTGCAGCCAGGTGGGCTGGCAGTGCCGAAGAAGTAGTGCTGGGACCAGTAGCCACACGGATGAAAGCTGGACACTGACTTTTCGCCCCTGCCTACAACAGGCTGTTGCCCTAATGCTTTGTCAGATTCACAAACATTGTGCCAGCTTGAGTTCTGCAACCAAGTGTGCTGGAGAAATCAGAGGAGTGTATATAGACTGTAAAAAAAACCAAAGCACTGGACTGTTTTCTGACTTTGAAGTGACTGTGCAAATTTGGTGTGCCTGGCTGTGCAGGGTGGGGGATCCCATTCTACTTACCGGGTGTGCTACATTTGGGAGCTTGTCTGGGATATCGCCCGCGGTAACCTGCACAGTCGTTGCTCCTAGCAACCAGCAATCCATCGAGCCAGGGGACTGTGGTGCTTCAGGTCCACTTTGTGGGTTAAAACTGGGGAAACTGACTTATATGCTCTGCCTATTTGTGACTGTGTGCTTAAAGTACACCCCTCACATTTTTGTAAATATTTTATTAGATCTTTTCATGTGACAACACTGAAGAAATGACACTTTGCTACAATGCAAAGTAGTGAGTGTACAGCTTGTATAACAGTGTAAGTTTGCTGTCCCCTGAAAATAACTCAACACACAGCCATTAATGTCTAAACCGCTGGCAACAAAAGCGAGTACACACCTAAGTGAAAATGTCCAAATTGGGCAAAAAGTGTCAATATTTTGTGTGGCCACCATTATTTTCCAGCACTGCCTTAACCCTCTTGGGCATGAAGTTCACCAGAGCTTCACAGGTTGCCACTGGAGTCCTCTTCCACTCCTCCATGATGACATCACGTTGCTGGTGAATGTTAGAGACCTTGCGTTCCTCCACCTTCCATTGAGGATGCCCCACAGATGCTCAATAGGGTTTAGGTCAGTGCTTGGCCAGTCCATCACCTTTACTCTCAGCTTCTTTAGCAAGTCAGTGGTCATCTTGGAGGTGTGTTTGGGGTCAATATTATGTTGGAATACTGCCCTGTCTCAGAAGGGAGGGGATCATGCTCTGCTTCAGTATGTCACAGTACATGTTGGCATTCATGGTTTCCTCAATGAACTGTAGCTCCCCAGTGCCGGCAGCACTCATGCAGCCCCAAATCATGACACTCCCACCACCATGCTTGACTGTAGGGAAGACACACTTGTCTTTGTACTCCTCACCTGGCTGCTGCCACACATGCTTGACACCATCTGAACCAAATAAGTTATCTCGGTCTCATCAGACTAAGGACATGTTTCCAGTAATCCATGTCCTTAGTCTGCTTGTCTTCAGCAAACTGTTTGTAGGCTTTCTTGTGCATCATCTTTAGAAGAGGCTTCCTTCTGGGATGACAGCCATGCAGACCAATTTGATGCAGTGTGCGGTGTATGGCCTGAGCACTGACAGGCTGACCCCCCACCCCTTCAACCCCTGCAGCAATGCTGGCAGCACTCATACGTCTATTTCCCAAAGACAACCTCTGGATATGACGCTGAGCACGTGCACTCAACTTCTTTGGTCGACCGTGGAGAGGCCTGTTCTGAGTGGATCCTGTCCTGTTGTATGGTCTTGGCCACTGTTCTGCAGCTCAGTTTCAGGGTCTTGGTCAGGATCTTCTTATAGTCTAGGCCATCTTTATGTAGAGCAACAATTCTTTTTTCAGATCCTCAGAGAGTTCTTTGCCATGAGGTGCCATGTTGATATTCCAGTGACCAGTATGAGAGAGTGAGAGCAATAACACCAAATTTAACACACCTGCTCCCCATTTACACCTGAGACCTTGTAACACTAGTATATATATATAACATTTCTCAGGTGTGGTAGACAGCACATGGTATACATCCTAGTGCTAGCAATCAAGCCTTCCCAAAGGCCATATATATATATTTAAAAAGTCCAGGGATTGCTGCACTTAAAATGTATTGTGAAGATTTCACATGTAATATATGACATATCAATCATGTTGTTCAAAATAACAGTTTTGGGCTATAAAGCTTACGCCCTTCTTCGGGTGGGAACAAGATTTTATATTAACTAATTAATCAATACAAATTGTCAAAATTACTTCATCCTAAATTCCAGAGAGAGGGCTCAACGAGATGTGGTACCCTCCAAATCAAACAGAAAAAGTTCCAATTAACCTAATATTAAAATATAAATATACAATAATCAACAAAATATCGATATTATTATTCCTAAATAATACATTCTATTTACAATCCATGTTTAGAGGGTATGAGATACCTCAGTGAACATAGATTATTGATTTTGTAATAATTTTTTCCAAAGATATTTATAAACCTCAAAATATATATATGTATATGTATATATGTATATGTATATATATATAAATAAATATCTCCTCACAGTTAGTATTTTAGGGATCTACAGAAATAATTGTAAGTCAAAGTTTGAGTTTAAACCTCTAGGTTGTAAAGTATCCAATCTATTTATCCATTGTACTTCCCATCTTTTTAGAGTTAATTCTCAATTACCCCGAAGGAGAGATCCGATCAGTGAGTGAAACACTTTTCATAACACTATTGTCTACTGTCTACTGTCTACACAACATGCACCCTCCCCCCCCCACCAATAAAGAGAACCTGTCACAGCCCATCAGGATCTGTCACAGCCCATCTGGATCTGTCACAGCCCATCAAGATCTGTCACAGCCCATCAGAACCTGTCACAGCCCATCAGAACCTGTCACAGCCCATCAGAACCTGTCACAGCCCATCAGAACCTGTCACAGCCCGCCATCAGCACCGCCATTGGTACTGCCATCAGCACAGCCACCGCCATCAGCACAGCCACCGCCACCATCTGGATCTGACAGCCCATCTGTCACACAGGCCGCCATCAGTACCACTAACGGTACCGCTATTAGTACCGCCATCAGTACCGCCATCAGCACCATCTAGATCTGACAGCCCATCTGTCATTGCCCATCTGTCACACAGGCCCGCCATCACTACCGTCGCACAGTCCCGCCATAAGTACCATCACACAGGTCATCAGTAACCTGTCAGTCACACAGGCCCACCATCAGTGAGCTGTCAATAGCACCACCAGTTCCATCACACAGGCCCGCCAAAAGTACCACCATCATGTCCCAAAGAGGTTACACAGTTGAGGAGGCATATAACATCCTTACCAGGTCGAATGATGAGAGCAGCGGGGAGCTCTCATTATCCGATTTCTGGTTCGGAATACGAGCCAGTGGAGGGTAGTGGAGCGGAGTCCGAGTCAGCGGAGGAAACCGCCCCTCCTAAAAGAGTAAGGTGATCAGGACCAAGATCAGAACACCTGCCTACCACCAGCAGCGCCAGACCCCAGGAAGAGGAGCCCAGTACCAGTACTGGAATTGCACACCCAACCCAAAGAATCCAGGCCCAGTCCTACCTTCCTGATGCCCTGGCAAACCCCTTATGGTTGCCTGCCAATTCAGGATCCGCTACAATCCCCCCTTTCACTGCACAGCCAGGTGTGCAGCCCAACATTTCGAATTTTTCATATTTGGACTATTTCTATTTATTTTTCCCGGAAGATTTGTTGCAGTACATGGTGGACCAAACAAATCTCTATGCAGAGCAATTTATTGCTGCCAACCCCAGTTCGTCCTACGCCCGTATGTTCCATTGGCGATGTCTCACACTAGACGAATTCAAATTGTTCTTGAGCCTTACTTTTAATATGGGGCTTACAAAGAAAAACGAACTGCATGCCTACTGGTCCACCCACCCCATCCACCACATGCCCCTATATTCTTCTGTTATGTCCAGGACACGGTACAATATGATAATGCGTTTCCTACATTTCAATGATAATTCGCAGTGCCCTCCCCAAGATCATCCCAACCACGACAAATTATATAAGCTTCGCCCCTTAATAAATTCTTTTACCAAGCGATTTTCTGAAGTCTTTATCCCTGACCAAAATATTTGTGTAGACGAATCCCTTATCCACTTTACTGGCCGGCTGAATATCAAGTAGTATATCCCAAGTAAGAGAGCCAGGTACGGGGTGAAATTGAACAAATTATGTGACCGAGCCACTGGATACGTGTACTCATTTCGTATTTATGAAGGCAAAGACTCCCAGCTCCAGCCCCGTGAGTGCCCCACATACATAAAGGAACCAGTGGTAAAATTGTGTGAGACCTTGCATACCCCCTGTTCAAAAAAGGTTACCACTTATATGTAGATAATTACTACAGCAGCCTGTCCCTTTTCCATCACCTGTATCGTGAATAAACCCTGGCCTGCGGAACCTTCCGAAAAAAACAGGAAGGGCTTCCCACAGAATTACTTTCAAAATGGCTACAAAAGGGGGAAGCCGCATTCATGAGGAATGAGGAGGTGTTGGCCATGAAGTGGAGAGACAAGAAGGATGTTCACATTATGACTACCATTCACAATGACACCTTGGTGAAGGCTCAGAGAAGACATAATAGTAAAGCCTGAATGTGTCCATGACTACAATCTGTATATGGGGGGGTGGATTTAAATGATCAGATGTTGCAACCATATTTGTCAACCCGCAAGTCCAATTATTGGTATAAAAAAGTTGCATTTCATCTGTTTCATATGGCCATGTTCAATTCATTTGTCTGCTCTCAAAAATCACCCGAAAACCAACCCATCACCTACCTCAAATATATTGAAAATATTATCACTGCCCTTATTTACCAGCAAGGACCCGCCCCAGGAAGCATTCGCTCTGATAGTGTGAGTCGACTTCATGAGCAACATTTTCCCTATAACATTACCCCTGCAGAATCCGGAAGAAGACGCCAAAAGAAATGTTGTGTATGCTCAAGTAGAGGAGTCAGAAGAGATACAAGTTATTATTGTCCCCAATGTCCCTCCCAACCTGGCCTGTGTATCGGTGATTGCCTCAAAAATGATCACACATCCATCAGATATTAGTTCCCCTTATTAGTAACAGAATGGCATTTCCCCGTTTCAATTACCTGTGTGCATCATTTGCCTGCCACCATTTTTCTACCTTCCATGTTAACTGACCCTGGCCTGTTTACAGACAATGTCTTTGCCTGCCGTTTTAACCACGTTTCTGACTACCACGTGCACCGAGCTCAGCCTGTTTACCGACGATGCCTTTGCCTGCCGTTTTAACCATGTTTCTGACTTCCACGTGCACCAACCTCAGCCTGTTTACCGACGATGCCTCTGCCTGCCGTTTTAACCACGTTTCTGACTTCCACGTGCACCGACCTCGGCCTGTTAAATCAACCATGTTTTTGCCTGCCACTTGGACTGATCTTTTGCCCTTCTACTTCAGTACACAAGGGTCTCACATATGTGAGGGGCTTCAGAATAGCGTTCTGAGTAGAGAAAATCAGTTTTTGGTTTTCTGTGTTCCCAGAACAGGGTCTGGTTGCCGGGAGGCTTCAAAGAGATTTGGGTGGGAGAAGCCTCTACTCCTGTCCCCCTGGCCCTAAGCTTGATGGTCCTTCCTGCTGCCTGGACCAATACTTTGGCTGTGCCGACCATATCGCTGCCTGTAATGACCCAGGACTTTATGGACTGTGTTTATTTCTGCTGCCTGGACCAATACTTTGGCTGTGTTGACCATATCTCGACCTGCTGCCTCTACTGACTATAGACAGTATTTCTGCCTGGACATCTCTGCCTGCTACCTGGACCAATGCTTGGCTGTGCTGACAGTATCTTTGCCTGAACTAACTATGGACAGTATTGCTGCCTGGATGATTGCTTTTGCTGTCGCTGACCACATCCCTGCCTTCTGCCTGGACCGATGCTCTCCTCTGTGGACCACTACACTACTAAAACCACAGGTAATCTTTTGTTATTTGGAATTTACATGTTATGTGTTAGAAATATGAAGGGCCTTCAAAAATATGATCGGTAGTCATGAAATTATATGTGTATGCTCCTAGAACGACTGGAGGTGCTATTTGGATTCAGTACACAGGGGTCTCACATATGTGAGGGGCTTCAGAATAGCGTTCTGAGTAGAGAAAATCAATTTTTGGTTTTCTGTGTTCCCAGAACAGGGTCTGGTTGCCGGGAGGCTTCAAAGAGATTTGGGTGGGAGAAGCCTCTACCCCTGTCCCCCTGGCCCTAAGCTTGATGGTCCTTCCTGCTGCCTGGACCAATACTTTGGCTGTGCCGACCATATCGCTGCCTGTAATGACCCAAGACTTTATGGACTGTGTTTATTTCTGCTGCCTGGACCAATACTTTGGCTGTGTTGACCATATCTCGACCTGCTGCCTCTACTGACTATAGACAGTATTTCTGCCTGGACATCTCTGCCTGCTACCTGGACCAATGCTTGGCTGTGCTGACAGTATCTTTGCCTGAACTAACTATGGACAGTATTGCTGCCTGGATGATTGCTTTTGCTGTCGCTGACCACATCCCTGCCTTCTGCCTGGACCGATGCTCTCCTCTGTGGACCACTACACTACTAAAACCACAGGTAATCTTTTGTTATTTGGAATTTACATGTTATGTATTAGAAATATGAAGGGCCTTCAAAAATATGATCGGTAGTCAAGAAATTATATGTGTATGCTCCTAGCACGACTGGAGGTGCTATTTGGATTCAGTACACAGGGGTCTCACATATGTGAGGGGCTTCAGAATAGCGTTCTGAGTAGAGAAAATCAGTTTTTGGTTTTCTGTGTTCCCAGAACAGGGTCTGGTTGCCCGGAGGCTTCAAAGAGATTTGGGTGGGAGAAGCCTCTACCCCTGTCCCCCTGGCCCTAAGCTTGATGGTCCTTCCTGCTGCCTGGACCAATACTTTGGCTGTGCTGACCATATCGCTGCCTGTAATGACCCAGGACTTTATGGACTGTGTTTATTTCTGCTGCCTGGACCAATACTTTGGCTGTGTTGACCATATCTCGGCCTGCTGCCTCTACTGACTATAGACAGTATTTCTGCCTGGACATCTCTGCCTGCTACCTGGACCAATGCTTTGGCTGTGCTGACAGTATCTTTGCCTGAACTAACTATGGACAGTATTGCTGCATGGATGATTGCTTTTGCTGTCGCTGACCACATCCCTGCCTTCTGCCTGGACCGATGCTCTCCTCTGTGGACCACTACACTACTAAAACCACAGGTAATCTTTTGTTATTTGGAATTTACATGTTATGTGTTAGAAATATGAAGGGCCTTCAAAAATATGATCGGTAGTCATGAAATTATATGTGTAATTTATGCTCCTAGAACGACTGGAGGTGCTATTTGGATGTTGGGCTTCTGTATGTGGCCAGGCTGTGTAAAAGTGTCACACATGTGGTATCGTTAAACTCAGGAGGAGTAGTAGAATGTATTTTGGGGTGTCATTTTTGCTATGTACATGCTATGTGTTAAAAATATCTTATAAATGGACAACCTTGTGTAAAAAAAATGCGTTTTCATTTTTTTCCCACGTTTTCCGAAAACTTCTGGAAAAAAATGAACCGTTCAAAAGACTCATTATGTCTCATAGATTATACGTTGGGGTGTGTGCTTTCCAAAATGGGGTCATTTTGTGGGCATTACCATTGTCCTGGTGCTCCAGGGCCTGCAAAAGGGAGATAGGTCGTCATGAAATTATATGTGTAATTTTGCTCTTAGAATGCCTGGAGGTGCTACTTGGATGTTAGGCCTCTGTATGTGGCCAGGCTGTGTAAAAGTCTCACACATGTGGTATTGCCATACTCAGAAGGAGTAGTAGAATGTATTTTGGGATGCCATTTTTGCTATGTACATGGTATGTGTTGGAAATATCTTATAAATGGACAACTTTGTGTAAAAAAAATGCGTTTTCATTTTTTTCCCACGTTTTCCAAAAACTTCTGGAAAAAAATGAACCGTTCAAAAGACTCATTATGCCTCATAGATTATACGTTGGGTTGTTTGCTTTCCAAAATGGGGTCATTTTGTGGGCGTTTCCATTGTCCTGGTGCTCCAGGGCCTGCAAAAGGGAGATAGGTCGTCATGAAATGATATGTGTAATTTTGCTCTTAGAATGCCTGGAGGTGCTACTTGGATGTTAGGCCTCTGTATGTGGCCAGGCTGTGTAAAAGTCTCACACATGTGGTATTGCCATACTCAGAAGGAGTAGTAGAATGTATTTTGGGATGCCATTTTTGCTATGTACATGCTATGTGTTGGAAATATATTATAAATGGACAACTTTGTGTAAAAAAAATGCGTTTTCATTTTTTTCCCAAGTTTTCCGAAAACTTCTGGAAAAAAATGAACCGCTCAAAAGACTCATTATGTCTCATAGATTATACCTTGGGGTGTTTGCTTTCCAAAATGGGGTCATTTTGTGGGCGTTTCCATTGTCCTGGTGCTCCAGGGCCTTCAAAAGGGAGATAGGTCGTCATGAAATGATATGTGTAATTTTGCTCTTAGAATGCCTGGAGGTGCTACTTGGATGTTAAGCCTCTGTATGTGGCCAGGCTGTGTAAAAGTCTCACACATGTGGTATCGCCATACTCAGAAGGAGTAGTAGAATGTATTTTGGGATGCCATTTTTGTTATGTACATGCTATGTGTTGGAAATATCTTATAAATGGACAACTTTGTGTAAAAAATTGCGTTTTTATTTTTTTCCCACGTTTTCCGAAAACTTCTGGAAAAAATGAACCGTTCAAAAGACTCATTATGCCTCATAGATTATACGTTGGGGTGTTTGCTTTTCAAAATGGGGTCATTTTGTGGGCGTTTCCATTGTCCTGGTGCTCCAGGGCCTGCAAAAGGGAGATAGGTTGTCATGAAATTATATGTGTAATTTTGCTCTTAAAATGCCTGGAGGTGCTGCTTGGATGTTAGGCCTCTGTATGTGGCCAGGCTGTGTAAAAGTCTCACACATGTGGTATTGCCATACTCAGAAGGAGCAGTAGAATGTATTTTGGGATGACATTTTTGCTATGTACATGCTATGTGTTGGAAATATCTTATAAATGGACAACTTTGTGTAAAAAAAATGCATTTTCATTTTTTTCCCACGTTTTCCGAAAACTTCTGGGAAAAAATGAACCATTCAAAAGACTCATTATGCCTCATAGATTATACGTTGGGGTGTTTGCTTTCCAAAATGGGGTCATTTTGTGGGCGTTTCCATTGTCCTGGTGCTCCAGGGCCTGCAAAAGGGAGATAGGTCGTCATGAAATTATATGTGTAATTTTGCTCTTAGAATGCCTGGAGGTGCTACTTGGATGTTAGGCCTCTGTATGTGGCCAGGCTGTGTAAAAGTCTCGCACATGTGGTATTGCCATACTCAGAAGGAGTAGTAGAATGTATTTTTGGGTGTGGTTGCAAGTATGCGCATGCTTGTATTGTTTGTTGTTTGTATAAAAAAAAAAAAAAGTCTTAATTTTCCCAAGAATTGTGGGAAAAAATTACAACTTCAAAAAACTCACCATGCCTCTTACTAAATACCTTGGACTGTCTACTTTCCAAAAAGGGGCCATTTGGGGGGTATTTGTACTTTCCTTGATTGTTAGTGTCTCAGGAAATGAGATCTTTAGTACATCAGGTGTGATCAGATGTGATCAATTTTTAATGATTTGCACCCTAACTTGTAGACTATATAACTTTAACACAGACTAAATAATATCCACTAATTTGGGTTATTTTTACCAAAGATATGTAGCAGTATAAATTTTGGCCCAAATTTATGAAGAAAAATGACTTATTTGCAAAATTTTACAATAGAAACTAAAAATAAGGGTTTTTTTTTTTCAAAATTTTCGCTCTTTTTTCGCTTATATCGCAAAAAAGAAAAATCCAGCGGTGAGTAAATACCACCAAGAGAAAGCTCTAATTGTGAGAGAAAAATTATACAAATTTTGTTTGGATACAGTGTAGCATGACAGCGTAATTGTCATTCAAAGTGTGAGAGTACTGAAAGCTGAAAATTGGTCTGGGCGGGAAGGTGTTTAAGTGCCCTGTATTGAAGTGGTTAAGCATTACTAAAATCACTGCTCCTGAAAAAACGGCTGTTTAAAAAAAAAAAATCCATTGATATATTTTCACTGGGGCAGGACCCAGGTCTCCATACACTTTTTGTGGCAAAGAACTTGCATACAAGCCTTCGGTGAGAACTTTTTTTGCAGGTTCGAGCCCCATTGACGTCCGCTATTCCCGCATATGCCGATCTGACAGGCATGTTCGCCGGCAATAGCGCGCTTTCCATTTGCATGTGCGCCCAGTTTTTGAGAGTTGAAGTCCTAATTGGTCTTATATGGGCGCTATTTTCCGGGACTGCAGGATCATTTATTGGCGCTATAGTAAATGACCCCCAGTGTGTCCCATTTCAACATAATGTCTAGCCAATGCTAATTTTGTAAGTTTATCCCTTACTGAATACTTGTGTCTGGCAATTCTATCCTTCGCTTTTTGTGTTGTTTCACCAACGTATAAATAGCCACAAGGACGTTTTTATAACATATATCACATAAGAGGATTGGCATGTATATTATCCCTTTATTTCATTTTTATTGCCTCTATGTGGATGTGTCAAAAACTTTCCCTTTATCATTGAATTACATTGTATACAATTTAAACATGGATATGAGCCATGATTTTGTGGTCCCAAAAAGGTTAAACTGAATTAATTTGTTTTCCATTTCATCTAAGTGTTTGTCTCGGTCTTCACTGTTAGTGACAATTCTGCCCTTATTAATTGACTCTTGGGAATGGATTTGAATACCTCAGATGGGAGGAAACTATTATAATGCAAAAGTTGATTACGATCGGTTCGTTTTTTGTATAGGTCACTAATGAGTCTACCATTATTTATCCTAATACATGTATCCAAAAACTGAATTTTTTCTTTACTTAGACCCCTTTCACACCAAGGGCGTTTTGCAGGCGCTATAGCATTAAAAATAGCGCCTGCAATCCGCCCTCAAACAGCTACAGCATTGTCTCCAGTGTGAAAGCCTGAGGGCTTTCACACCGGAGCGGTGCACTGGCAGGACGTCAGGAAAAGTCCTGTCAGCAGCTTCTTTGGAGCGGTGAAGGAGCGGTGTGTTTACCGCTCCTCCACCGCTGCTCCCCAATGAAATAAATGGGGCAGCGCTGGGATACCGCCGGCAAAACGCCGCTATTGCGGCGCATTGCGGGCTTTTTTAACCCTTTCTCGCCGATAGCGGGGGTAAAAGTGCCCCGCTAGCGGCTGAAATGCGCCGCAAATCCGACGGTAAAACGCCGCTATTTATAGCTATAGGCGGCTCGGTGTGAAAGGGGTCTAAAACTCATATTAAACTATTTCATGTATAAAATAGTGATGAAGTATTCATATTGCAAACACATTGTCCAAAAATCTGAACCAACATTTACAATTTTCTTTAAATAAAACGTTGTTAAAAATAAAAGATTTTTCCACCATATCAACAAAAGTGTTTGCATATGGGGTTGCCACATTAGAAGCCATCGTCACACCCCTTATCTGTAGATAATATTTCTCTTTGAAGAGGAAAGCATTCTCTCTAATCAGTTGTAGTTGGTGTATTTTTCTTTTGGGAGGGCGGCACTGACAGCAGCATCCCCCCGGGAAGACTGCGGCGTGACACACACCAACCACATCCACCACCCCCCCCCCCCCCCGGGAAGATGGCATTGTGGCACCTACCCAATCTGGGGCTGGCGTGCTGCGGTGTCCTCTCCTCCTCTCCCGGGATGGGATGCGGGCAGCGGCTCCGGTGTCTTCTACTCCTGCAGCCGTGTGTCTTCTTCCTGTTCCCCCAAAGCTAGGCATCCAATAGGATTGCCTGACGCTTTGGCCAATCGGGAGATAGGTCTCACTGGCCTGCCTCCTGATTGGTGCGGAAGAACGTTAGTATAAAAATAGCGAAAATTCATTCGCTACCATCACACAACAGGGTCGGATTAGGACCCAGTGCTCTGCGTCCCGAGCCCACCCTATTTTGAAGCCTCAAAATACACACACATGCTTCAAAATACACACCCCCGCCTATCCCCACCATAGTAATTCATGTGCCCGGCATCCTGAAAGGGGCGGGCACATGGATAGGGAGGGCGGCAGAGGTGTTAGGGGGCGGTGCCCGTGCGCCCACAATGCCCGGGCCGCCACTGCCTCTGATACAATTTGCAATAATTGCAACAAAACCGTGAAGCAGTTAGGAGGCAGCGTCAGGCTTCTATACTTAGTTCATGTGGAATTATTGTGTATAAGCTTGAGATATCCCAAGTGACCAGAATTGAGTCCGTAGATACAGTCAAATCCCTAATTTTCAATAAAAAGTCATACGAATCTTGTATAACAGACTTCATTTATCTAGTCAAAGGTGAAAAACATTTATCCAAATACCTAGCCAATGGGGCTGTAAAAGACTCAGCACCAGACACTTTTTATCCTAAAACTCCAATTTTTATGAATCTTCGGTAACATGTATATAACAGGTGTAATGGGAAACTCCGCCATCAAATATGACTGTGTAACAACATCAATAACTTTATCATCTAGTGCCTGTTTTACTACTTTTTTTTAGAATTAGATCTTTTGCGAAATATAGGATTGGCATCATCATTATTTCTTTCTCACTTCTTGTAAAAAAAATGAAAACCATTAAAAAAATGAATAAAACCAGTAAAAAATTATAAAACTAGTAAAAAAACAATAAAATCAGTCAAAAAACAATAAAACCATTAAAAAAATAATAAAATCCATTAAAAATATAATAAAACCAGCAAAAAAATTAAAACCAATAAAAAATGATAAAACCGGTAAAAAAAAAAAAAAAAAAAATGGTAAAAAAATGATAAAACCAGTAGAAAATGATAAAACCAGTAAAAAAGATAAAACCAGTAAAAAAAAAAAAAAGTAAAAAAAAACCAATAAAACCAGTAAAAAAAAAACACAAAACCAGTAACAAAAATGATAAAACCAGTAAAAAAGATGATAAAACCAGTAAAAAACAAGAACACCATTAAAAACTAATAAAACCAGTAAAAAAATGATAAAACCAGTAAAAAAAAAACAATTAAACCAGTAAAAAAAGATAAAACCAGTAAAAAAAATGATAAAACCATAAAAAAAAAAAATAAAACCAGTAAAAAAATAAAACCAGTAAAAAAAATAAAAAAACCAGTAAAAAAAAAGAAAATCAGTAAAAAAACCCCACAAAACCAGTAAGAAATGATAAAACCAGTAAAAAAAACAATAAAACATAAATAAAACCAGTAAAAAAATAAAACCAGTAAAAAAATAATAAAACCAGTTAAAAAATAATAAAACCAGTAAAAAAAAATAAGACCAGTAAAAAAAATGATAAAACCGGTAAAAAAATAAAACACTAAAAAAAATAATAAAACCAGTAAAAAAAACAATAAAACCACTAAAACAAAACAATAAAAAACTAATAGAAGCAGTAAAAAAAGTATAAAAACTAGTAAAAAAAATAATAAAACCAGTAAAAAAATGATAAAACCAGTAAAAAAAACGATAAAACAAGTAAAAAAAATGATAAAGCCAGTAAAAAAACAATAAAACAAACTAATAAAACCAGTAAAAAACAAATAAAACCAGTAAAAAACGAATAAAACCAGTAAAAAAACCAATAAAACCATTAAAAAATGATAAAACCAGTAAAAAAAACAATACAACCATTAAAAAACCAATAAAACCAGTAAAAAAAACAATAAAACCAGTAAAAAAAAATGATAAAACCAGTAAAAAAACAATAAAACCAGTAAAAAAAACAATAAAACCAATAAAAAAATAAAACAGTAAAAAAAAAATTAATAAAACCAGTAAAAAAAACAATAAAGCCACTAAAAAACTAATAGAAGCAGTAAAAAAAATTATAAAAACTAGTAAAAAAATAATAAAACCAGTAAAAAAATAATAAAACCAGTAAAAAAAAATACAATAAAACCAGTAAAAAATGATAAAACCAGTAAAAAAAACAATAAAACCATAAAAAAAAGATAAAACCAGTAAAAAAAACAATAAAACCATGAAAAAACTAATAAAACCAGTAAAAAAAAACAATAAAACCAGTAAAAAATGATAAAACCAGTAAAAAAACAATAAAACCAGTAAAAAAAATGATAAAACCAGTAAAAAAACAATAAAACCATTAAAAAACTAATAAAACCAGTAAAAAAAAAACAATAAAACTAGTAAAAAATGATAAAACCAGTAAAAAAAAAACAATAAAACCAGTAAAAAAAATGATAAAACCAGTAAAAAAATAAAACAGTAAAAAAAAAAAATAAAACAAGTAAAAAAAACGATAAAACCATAAAAAAAATTAATAAAACCAGTAAAAAACTAATAAAACCAGTAAAAAAAAAAACAAAACCAGTAAAAAAACACCCCACAAAATCAGTAAAAAATGATAAAACCAGTAAAAAAAACAATAAAACCATTAAAAAAACGAATAAAACCAGTAAAAAAACAATAAAACCAGTAAAAAAAATGATAAAACCAGTAAAAAAAAAACAGTAAAAAAAGAATAAAACCAGTAAAAAGTGATAAAACCAGTAAAAAAAAAGATAAAATCAGCAAAAAAACAATAAAACCAGTAAAAAATGATAAAACCAGTATAAAAAGATAAAACCATTAAAAAAATAAATAAAACCAGTAAAAAAATAAGACCAGTAAAAAAAACTAATAAAACCAGTAAAAAAAACCAAAACCAGTAAAAAAAAACACAAAACCAGTAAAAAATGATAAAACCAGTAAAAAAAAAACAATAAAACCATGAAAAAACTAATAAAACCAGTAAAAAACTATAAAACCAGTAAAAAATAGATAAAACCAGTAAAATAAAAAAAAACAGTAAAAAAATAATAAAACCAGTAAAAAAACAATAAAACCACTAAAAAATTAATAGAAGCAATAAAAATATTATAAAAACTAGTAAAATAAATAATAAAACCAGTAAAAAAAAAAATAAAACCAGTAAAAAAAAAATAAAACCAGTAAAAATTGATAAAACCAGTAAAAAAAACCCCAATAAAACCAGTAAAAAAAATGATAAAACCAGTAAAAAAATAAAACAGTAAAAAAAAAAAATAAAACAAGTAAAAAAACAATAAACCACTAAAAAACGAATAAAACCAGTAAAAAGTGATAAACCCAGTAAAAAAAAATACAAAACCACTAAAAAAATGATAAAACCAGTAAAAAAACAATAAAACCAGTAAAAAAAACGATAAAACCAGTAAAAAAATAAAACAGTAAAAAAAAAATAAAACCAGTAAAAAAAAAATAAAACCAGTAAAAAATGATAAAACCAGTAAAAAAAACAATAAAACCAGTAAAAAATGATAAAACCAGAAAAAAACCCGATAAAACCATTAAAAAAATAAATAAAACCAGTAAAAAACTAATAAAACCAGTAAAAAAAACAAAACCAGTAAAAAAAACCCCACAAAACCAGTAAAAAAATGATAAAACCAGTAAAAAAACAATAAAACCATTGAAAAACTAATAAAACCAGTAAAAAAAAAACAATAAAGCCAGTAAAAAAATGATAAAAACAATAAAAAAATAAAATAGTAAAAACAATAATAAAACCAGTAAAAAAACAATAAAACCACAAAAAACGAATAAAACCAGTAAAAAAATATAAAAACTAGTAAAAAAAAATGACAAAACCAGTAAAAAAAATAATAAAACCAGTAAAAAAACCAAGAAAACGAGTAAAAAAAAGTTAAAAATGATAAAACCAGTTAAAAAAAACAATAAAACCAGTAAAAATTGATAAAACCAGTAAAAAATGATAAAACCAGTAAAAAAATAAACAAAACCAGTAAAAAAATTAAACCAGTACAAAAATTATAAAACCAGTAAAAAATGATAAAACTAGTAAAAAAAAAACAATAAGACCAGAAAAAAAACAGCAAAAAAAATGATAAAACCAGTAAAAAAATGATAAAACTAGTAAAACACAATAAAACCAGTAAAAAAACAATAAAACCAGTAAACAAAATAATAAAATCCATTGAAAATATAATAAAACCAGCAAAAAAATTAAAACCAATAAAAAATGATAAAAGCAATAATAAAACCAGTAAAAATTATAAAACCGGTAAAAAAAAATGATAAAAGCAGTAAAAAAACAATAAAACTAATAAAAAAAAATAAAAAACAGTAAAAAAATGATAAAACCAGTAAAAAAAATAGTAAAAAAGAATAAAATCAGTAAAAAAAATAATAAAACCACTAAAAAACTAATAAAACCAGTAAAAAATTTAAAAAACCAGTAAAAAACAATAAAACCAGTAAAAACCAAAAAACCAGTAAAAAATAATAAAAACCAGTAAAAAATTATAAAACCAGTAAAATAAAATAAAACGGTCTAAAAATAGTAAAACCAGTAAAAAAATAATAAAACCAGTAAAAAAAAAATAAAACCAGTAAAAATAAATTGTCATTTACTGGCCCTTCCTTTAGTGAATGAACACAGTGAGGGATTAATCATTGTATTAACTATGCTTGAGTTTATGAATAAGCAGGAGCCTTTGTTTCCTGTTTATTCATCTGCAGTACAGCGGAGGCTGCAGGGAAAGGAATTGAAGAATCCGTGTCCTCAATTTCCCTCTCTGTTTCAAAGGTGAAATATCAGGGGTCTGTTTAGCCTCTGATTTCTCACCAAAGCTCCTCAACAGCATTGTAAAAAAATCATTTTAAAAGAATTGTAAAAAAATGATTTAAAAAAAATTGTAAACAATAATTGGAAATATGAAGGGCTCAATTACACATCCTCTGTCCCAAACATTGTGAATAAGCAGTTTGTGCAGCTAAATCTGCCTGTCATTCTATGAGGATGCATTGGATGTATGAACACTTATTTAATTAGTGTGCAGGTGTGGGGGAGTGGCCCTAAATGCATACTGTCTGTGTTCATGGCCATACACCTGCAGCACCCACACGCCTGGCAAGTTAGGACCTGCGGCTGTTTTCATACAGCTGTTGCATCCCTATAAGGTAACATATATAGCAATAGCCACATTTAACCACTTGCCTACTGGACACTTTTATCCACTTCCTGCCCAGGCCAATTTTCAGCTTTCAGCTCTGTCGCATTTTGAATGGCAAATGCGCGGTCATGCAGCACTGTACTCATGAAATTTTTATAATTTTTCTCACACAAATAGAGCTTTCTTTTGGTGGTATTTAATCACCACTGGGGTTTTTATTTGATAAACAAATAAAAAAGACCAAAAATTTGTGAAAAAAAACTTTTTTCATTGTTTATTATAAAATTTTGCAAACAGGTAATTTTTCTTCTTCATTGATGTGTGCTGATGAGGCTGCACTGATAGATGGCACTAATGGGCACTGATAGGTGGCACTGATGGGTACTAATAGGCACTGGTAGGTGGCACTGATGAGGCTGCACTGATAGATGGCACTGATGGGCACTGATAGGTGGCACTGATGGGCACTAATAGGCACTGGTAGGCGGCACTGATGGGCACTGATAGGTAGCACTGATGGGCACTAATAGGCACTGGTAGGCGGCACTGATGGGCACTGGTAGGCGGCACTCATAGGTAGCACTGATGGGTGCTGATTGGTGGCACTGGTGGGTGTAATGAAAATGTAAGCGTAGGATAGTTTTGCCTTAACGAGATGTGGTGTGATCTGTAGAAGTAGTGTAATTGTAGATGTTGTTTAATTCTGGGTTATTAAAAATATAGTATTCAATATCAAAAGTTTCAAACTTTGATTAATATCAACAGATCTAAGGAACCAATTTTATCTCTCATAAAAGCTAAAATATTAGCGGCAGAGAGATGAAAATAATTCCTTTTGATAGTATTTGTAGCATGTGTGGAATCCTAGAGAACCACACAAAATCGTGATATGGCGCCTGATTGCATCAGGCAGGCAGTGATTGGTACTGTCGCGATCGGACTGGTGCGCTGGTATCGGAAATCCTTTCCATGACCCAGCGATCAGCGCCGTTCTGGGCCAATTCGACTCTGATAATTTCAGAACACAAAACATCCTGTGGGTTGAGACAGGAACACCCCCCAGGGTTGATTGGCCAAGGGCTAAAGTCCAGCCGACATCCATATTTCAATAAATTGGGTAGCCTGAGATATGGACATTGTTCTTCCACAAAGCCAGTTTAAAACTGGGGAGTTCCCACATGTTCCAGTATGCTTCTACAAAGGATAGACTTCGGTAAAGTTTATTTCTGTTTGTAGCTCTTTTTATTTTCATAGCAAATTGCCAATTTGTGTGTCTTGTATTTCTGTATTCTATTATCTGTATCTTTTGTATCTTTTTTGGTAAATCCTTTTTCTTTGTATATCTTTTATGCACTGCCCACTTTCGGGATATTAAATGATAAAATTAATAAATGACTTCTGTGTACTAAGCTAGGACACATATCTCTGGAGAGGTTGTTGTATTTTAGTGCCTAAGTACTTGATCTAAGTTAGGTGCCAATCGGTATACAATTGCACTGCATGTTGGCAGATTGCATGCAGATTGTAAGCTAACAGATCTTCCAGAGATCTGTGTGTGTAGTGGCTCAGCAGACCAGTCTGCGGACAAACTGTTGGGTGGAGGCAGGCTATCATTTATTGTGTGTTTGGTGCGTGGGTGTGGGGACAGTGGGAAGAGTGATTAACACTGGGGTTCAAGCTTGCAGGATAGCTAGAGGAACCCTAGAAGCGTGTGCTAATTGCTAGACTGCTCCCCAACCCTTAGAGCAGCGGTCCCCAACCTTTTTGGCACCGGGGACCGGCTGTGTGCAAGAAAATTGTGCCAAGGCCTGGGCTAGGGGTAAGGGATTTTTCACAGGCAATTTTTCAGGGCAATGGCTGGTTATAGTGCTTCAGTCATCCTGGCACCATGGTTGTTATGGTGTCAGGATGATTGAAACACATTATTTCTATCATTACATTGTAATATAAAATGAAATAGTTCAACTCACCATAATGCAGAATCAGTGGGAGCCTTGAGCGTGTCACTTGCCACCATCGTTTGTCACTTGCCACTATGCCTGCCACCAGATGGAGATGTAATTTGCCACTGTGCCTGCCACCAGATGGAGATGTCACTTGCCACTATGCCTACCACCAGATGGAAATGTCTCTTGCCTCTATGCCTGCCACCAGATGGGGATGTCACTTGCCACACTGCCTGCCACCAGATGGGGATGTCACTTGCTATTATGCCTGCCACCAGATGGGGATGTCACTTGCCACTATGCCTGCCACCAGATGGAGATGTCACTTGCCACTATGCCTGCCACCAGATGGAGATGTCACTTGCCACTATGCCTGCCACCAGATGGAGATGTCACTTGCCACTATGCCTGCCACCAGATGGGGATGTCACTTGCCACTATGCCTGCCACCAGATGGGGATGTCACTTGCCATTATGCCTGCCATCAGATGGAGATGTCACTTGCCACTATGCCTGCCACCAGATGGGGATGTCACTTGCCACTATGCCTGCCACCAGATGGGGATGTCACTTGCCATTATGCCTGCCATCAGATAGAGATATCACTTGCCACTATGCCTGCCACCAGATGGGGATGTCACTTGCCACTATGCCTGCCACCAGATGGGGATGTCACTTGCCATTATGCCTGCCATCAGATGGAGATGTCACTTGCCACTATGCCTACCACCAGATGGGGATGTCACTTGCCACTATGCCTGCCACCAAATGGGGATGTCACTTGCCACACTGCCTGTTACCAGATGGGAATGTCACTTGCCACGCTGCCTGCTACCAGATGGAGATGTCACGCTGCCTGCTAGCATCATGGGGATTGCCACAGTTACCTGGCTGCCACCCAAAAAATAGCAGTTTTTCATGAATTAATTTACATGTAAAATCAATTTCCCCCCAGCCAGCCAGGTACAACGCTGTCAGCTTCTCCTCAGTGCGGGTACATAAGCTGCAGGTGAAACACAGGCACATGTGAGTGAGAGGTGAGAGTTAGGGCGGGCAGTGAGAGATGACGTCATTCTCTCTCTTCTGGGTCGCGGCTGCACCTCTGTGTAGAGCAGCCTTCGCGGCCCTGTAAGTAAGGGTGGAACAGCGGTGCGGGCAATGAGAAATGATGTCATCTCTCTCCCCCGCCGCCGCACCACTGACATTACTTGTCTCCTCCGCGGCCCAGCAGCAGAGGCGCCACAGCCCGGTGTTGGGCCGCGGCCCACTGGTTGGAGACCTCTGCCTTAGAGTGCACCAGATTGTATGTAAAATTCGTATCTGCCTGTGTGTGGTCAGCTAGCTGGATTGGAGTGGAGTCTCCCTCTAGTGGTGGCCAAAGGTAATGCAGGCTGTGAAAGTACCACAGCCAGTCTTGCATGCTCAGTATAAGTTCCCCCTTATTACCTTAGTTCCTCATATACCCCAGTCACTGAACGCACATCGCGGTTAGCTAGTCGCTGTGGGCGTGCGTAATCGTGACAGTGGGCACTAATTGGCAGCACTGGTGGTCACTGATTAGTAGCACTGGTGGGCACTTATTAGTAGCACTGGTGGGCACTGATTGGCAGCACTGGTGGTCACTGATTAGTAGCACTGGTGGGCACTGATTGGCATGACTGGTGGGCACTGATTGGCAGCACTGGTGGGCACTGATTGGCAGCACTGATAATCAGGACACTGATAATCAGTGCTGATGTCCCTTTAATAGAAGCTGGCTACCGGCTTTCTTCTTCTCTCCTCATGCTGTCGGCGTGAGGAAAAAAAAGCCGATAACCGGCTTGTGTTTACATCCTGTTATCAGCTGTCATTGGCTGACAGCTGATCACGTGGTAAATGGCCACTGTAATTGGCCCTTTACCCCGATCAGGTGAGTCCGTAGGACTCGGCAATCACAAAGCATGCCACCTGCACGCTGCAGGGGGGCGTGCGGGCTGCACGATTATGGGAGGACATCCATGTATGCCCTCCCAGCAAGAAAGGCAGCGCTGTGGCTGTCTTTCAGCTTTAGCACGGGTGTGAAGTGATTAGGAAAAAAAAAACACTGATTCACACTGTACAGACCACATCACCTATGTGATTGAGCCCCAAGACCTCATTTATTTATACACACAGCTTTATTTATTAACTTAGTGCAGTTTTATCTTTTTCAATTTTAGCAGGAATTTTGTTTACACACATTTTATTGGGTACAAAACATTATAACATTATTACAATGAAGTACAGTATATCAAAGACTTTGAAATATCAGGATTATGCCCATTATTACAAGACCTTCTCCGACAGTTTGATACCACATCTTCTCAAAACATTGAACTCCCTAAAAAACCCACATGACATCTCTGAAGACTTTCTGAGAGCACATGTAACAGTACTGCCCAAACTAAATAAAGATCCAACAGACTGTGCCAATTACAGACCGATATCCCTACTTAACCTTGATCTAAAAATTCATACGAAAATATTAGCAAACCGACTAAGACCATTACTGAATCAATTAATAGGACCTGAACAAGCGGGATTCATGCCTGGCAGAGAGGCCAAAGATAATGTAATTAAAGCCATGAATCTCATACATAAAATACACATAGATAGACACGAAGGCATGTTATTATCAACCGATGCGGAGAAGGCCTTTGACCAAGTGTCGTGGGACTTCTTATTTGCCATATGTTCCCATATAGGTTTAAAATCACATATGTTAGCTTGGATGAAGGCCTTATACTACAATCCGACAGCCCAAATTAAAATAAATGGAACATTATCTGACAAAGTAAGAATTCAAAATGGGACAAGACAGGGATGTCCATTATCACCCCTACTATTTATTCTCACCCTGGAACCACTAATTCGCATTATAAATAAAATACCTGACATTCATGGTTTCAATGTCAAAAACAAAATATATAAATGCGCAGCTTACGCTGATGATTTACTATTCTTCATATCCCAACCACACATTACCATGCCCAACCTATGTAATGTATTTTCCCAATATAGCTATATATCAAACTTCAAAATAAATTACAACAAATCTGAAGCGCTGAACCTAATACTTAGGGAGGCTACATTAAATAACACAAAAAACAACTGCAAATTTAAATGGAAAACAACATTCCTCACTTACCTGGGAATACAATTAACCCCAAAATTGGATTCCATGTATAAAGCCAATTTTCAACCACTTTTAAAAAATATCACCAAAGTTTTAGAAAAATGGACAATGAAGTACTTCTCGTGGTTTGGTAGGGCAACTATAATTAAAATGACAGTTTTGTCCAGAATACTATACTTCTTCCAAACAGTACCCATAATATTACCTTCAAGCTTCTTTAAATCCCTACACTCCCTGCTAACAAAATTCCTTTGGAACTCCAAAAACCTAGAATCAGTCTAAATTTACTTACTATGAACAAACAAAATAGAGGCATGGGTTTTCCTAATTTTAAAAATTATTACCTAGCTACACAATTAACTAGAATCATAGATTGGACATGCCACAAAGAGAATAAAGATTGGGTGGGACTGGAAAATAACATAGGACCTATTCCGATATCATATGCTCCATGGATTCCTTGGAACGTGTGTCCGAAACAATTAAAACAACATCCTCTCATAGGGGCAACATTAAAAACCCTATAAACAATTAATCAGAGACATTTACTTACCTCCTCACTAGGGCCACTAACTCCACTGACAACAAACCCTGACTTCCCCTCAGGAATGGATGGTTCCATCCAATCACTTTACAACAGAAATACTCCACTTCTAGTCGCACATTGTTTAAAGAACAACAAAATCAAGTCTCAAGCAGATCTACAAAAAGAAATAGGACAAACACCACTACATTTCAAGGAATACCAACAAAAACATGACTTCATCATGAACACTCAGAGACAAAAACATTTCTTTAGACCCTTAACACCCTTCGAAACTATATGTTTTTTGGCTAGTATGACCACTAAGAACATTTCATTACGTATACTTGGTTGCAGTCCAGCGATTTACAGGAATCTAACAGACACAAAACTTTCTGGGAATCAACCCTGAACAAACCCATTACAAAAGACCAATGGCTGCAAACATGTGTGTTCGCACACAAGTGTGCAATCAGTGTGAGATTACAGGAAACTTCATTCAAAATCCTAACAAATTGGTATATTACACCAAATAAATTACACAAATGGTTTCCGAAAAAAACCTGGACATTGCTGGTGCTGCAATCGGGAAGAAGGCACTCTATACCACATCTGGTGGGAATGTGATTTGATTAAACCCTTTTGGAACCAAGTAATCAAGATCATAAAACACATCACAAAAACGAAAATTCATTTAGACGCTGCTTGCTATCTTATAAATATTACCAATTGCACCCTAAAAAAATACAAAAACTCCCTGACCAGATTCTTAATCACAGCAGCAAAAACAGTAATACCAAGACACTGGAGAAACACCGCCGCACCTACAATTAAAGAATGGTTGGAAGAGATACATCTCCTCAAAGGTATGGAGGAGATCAGGGCAACAGCACAAGGGAATACAAATTTAATAAAATATGGCAGCCGTGGATCATCTTTAAATTTTCTGATTCTTATACCACTTTCACATAGGGATAGACCTCTTAACACAAAGAAATGTGAATAATTACATCTCTCTTATATTTTATTTATTCTTCTTTTCCTCTCTTTACTTTTCATTTCTGTTACTACCCTGTTTTACCGAAAATAAGACCTAGCGTGATTGTCGGTGATGGCTGCAATATAAGCCCTACCCCCCAAATAAGCCCTAATAAGCCCTACCCTGAAAATAAGACCTACAAGGACTTTAACTAGGACTTATTTGGGGGGTAGGGCTTATATTGCAGACATCACTGACAATCACGCTAGGTCATATTTTCGGGGAAACAGGGTATATATATTTAGAAGGGTATTTTTAGAGACCCTTGAATTTATTTTTCTCCTGAATTAAATAATAGATTTTGATACATAAATTCAGAGTATTTCAAATAAACAACTGATGTAAAGATTACAAAGCCATCTTGTTGGTTTCGCTAGTAAAATACTCTATTATTAAATTCAATTATATACAGTTATATTTCTATATGATACTCATGTACAAATGTTAGTATGATTGTACAAATGCTATAATTTAACATCAATAAAAGCTTATTGTTAAAAAAAAAAAAGAAATATCAGGATTATGGTAATGTAACAACATAGAAGAATAATTTCTTGCATTTAATACAGATAGTAGACTAATAATCAGGTAGTAATTTAAAGAATTATTTTTTTTTTATTATTATTGAATATTAGTAGAAGGGTTCTCTAGACAGGATTTAAAAGGTGGTCTGAGTATGTAAACCATGGGTTCCATTTCTTCTCTAGTATATGTGTGGTATCATTCACTGGCTCATAGCTTACCATTGGAAATCCTCATCGCTACCAATAACCCATAACCCAACTGAAAAGTAGAATTAATAATATTTATCTCATGGCAAAAATTTTCCACACTTTAGCAGGAATTTTGAAAGTTATGTTATGTTTGTGTCTACTAATAATGATTTTAGTGTTGTTTTAGTACAATATTGTTTTGACATTTTTGGGGGTGCTTTCAGGTAGGCTCTGAGGGGCCCCATGATTTCTAACAGCAGCCCTGCCTATCTCCCCTGCTGATTGGCTCAGAGGCTATTTCTAGAGAATTCTACAGATATCCTGTCTAAGTACAAAAAGTTTTCACTGCTGCAGGAGTAACAACATGTACAAGCGTAGGAGTGGCTTTTCATTGCTTGTACTGGTTTTGAAAGTCAATACAGTATTTAGTAAAAATGTTTTAGTCTAATAGGCAGCTTATGATGGAAACACTAGTCAACCCACACTGTAAAATGTGTGTTAGTAATGCCACCTATGCAATTTTTCTAAGCATTGTCTGTAACTACATATCTGCAAAAAAAATAAATACATTGTATTATAAGCAAAAACTATGGAAGAGCCCAGGGGCCATCATAAATACTGTATATTTCAAACAGAATTCTGTAAAAAAAATAAAAAATATTTATGATGGCCACAGTACTCTTCCATAAAAAACAGCCAGCGAGAATTATTTTATTAATCTAGCTTAAAAAGTTAAAATATTGTTTGTTATGAGTCCTTGACTGTGCATATTATTGCTGCGGAATGCTTTATTTTACTAGTCCATTTGTATGCAGAGACACTGGCCATTTCTCTATTAAATTCTGTTGTGTGAGGAAGTCCCTCTCTGCTTCTAGCTAAGTACACTTTTGCATCACTGGGTTACCTAACTTGTGGGTTTCCTGCATCCTTGCTTGGCGTTGAACATTTCTCCTCTGTTCTCTTACACGTGGCTTCAAACAATGAGATCGGTCTGCATAAGTTCTAGTGTTTCCTTATCCACTCACTACATATTATAGATCGTTTTATAGTACTTTAGATTTACATTAAATAGTATGGTAACATCTCCCTACTGATGTTCTGTTTATTCCTAGAAACTATTTATTGGGAGGAGCTTGATTACACCTTTTCACCTTATCTAAACCCCAAATCAAAAATGTAATACGTTTCAGAATTTGTTTTTTTTCTCTTTGTAGCTACACTCACTTCTCCACTGTATCTATAGAAGAAGCCATGGTTTCCATCCAGGCTGGACTACTTTGTCTGCCTTTGTTTATCTCCATTACATGCAATGCAATTAGTAATTTACATAAGAAATACAACTTTTTTGTCTTCAGTGCAACTCATAGGATGTGACAAGGACAGTGCATTTCTTGTACGTTCAAACAGGTATTTTCAGTATTGAAAAACAAAGAAATGCAGCCACCACATCTAATGACTGTGTCACGTACCAGGCTGGAGGCTGAGGTGACGAGAGGGCTCCCCTTGGCGGCTGAGTGCAGAGTACCCCTGGAGTTGGAGACAGAGGGTGCTATGCCCAGAGGTGCACGGGTTGCCTGCTGGTGAAGCTGTCTGATGGTTCCAGGAGCGGACACCCAGGAGCAGAGAAGGTGGTCACAGCCAATGAGTCCCTGGAGGTAATGGCGGATCTTAACAGGTGGAAAAGCAGAGACGTCGTCAGAAGCCAGGCTGGGGGTCAAACACAGGAAATCAGTCAGAAGCAGAGGCAGGAGGTGTAGTTGTGATCAAGCCGGGGTCAAACACAGGAAGTCAATCTGGAACAGAGAAGAGCAGGTATGTGAAACAAGCCGGGTTCAGAGCCAGGAGAAAAGCCAGATCAGGTCAGGGTAAGCCGGGTTGGTAACAAGTAATCAAGCAAGAAACACAGGAATCCAGGATACAGAGCTGACGATAATCCAGCGATTTATGAGAGCAATTGGAGTCCTTATATAGGCCAGCAAAATACTGGTAATTAGCACATTTTGCGTACGCACGTTAGCCGTCGCTAACATGCGTTCGCCGTTACGTGCCGATTGCTATTGCGCATTTGTGCGGATTCGCGCGGCCATAATGGATATTGGCATATCTGCCAGTTCTTCTCTGGTTTCTTCCCTGACAGACTGCTAAGCTGTTGTTACATTTATTTATAATTTATATATTTGTAGCGCACCCCCTTAAAGCGGAGTTCCACTCACATTTTTCACTCCTCACCTGTCAGGGCTGGCTCAGCCCTTCCTTCTCTGAGCTGGCCGCTCAGCTGTTGGCTAATTGCCAGCTCTCATCTCTCTCCACAGTTAACCAGCTGTTGTGGATCTGCTTGTCAATCCCGCCTACTTAAAGATCTCCAGCTCACTTCATTCCTGCCTTCGCCTTGGTCACATCACGAGAAACCATCTCCTGTGTTCCTGTTTAAAGACTGGCTTTGCTGACATCTCTTCTGGCTCCTTATCCTGCTTGCTGTTCCTCTACTTGGATCCCTGACTTCTGGCCTGGCTGATTACCCGATCTGGTTATTGAACTCTGGCTTGGCTGACTACCCGATCCGGTTACTGGACTCTGACTAAGCTTTGACTAAGCTTACTCTATTTACCTTTTAATTTTTATTAATAAACAAGTGTGATTTTACTGTACTTCTGTCTCGGTCTGGTTCATGGTTTCTGACATCACCATACAGTACTAATGTGCATCCTTAAAAGGAATTGGCAATTTAATATATTTTTTTCTGTTCACTTAGCTGATTTATGCCTATATCTAATTTCACTCCTCCTTTAGCCGCCGCTGCACTGTACGTCATTTCCGGTGTTGCATTGCCTCCTGGGAGATCTTGGTCAGCTTGGCGTGGCACTGCTCCCGTAGCATTTAACATTAGCGTTGATGGAAATTCTTGGTCAGCTTGGCATGGCACGGCTCCAGCAACATTTAACATTGGCATCTATGCAAAATTTTGGTCAGCTTGGCATGGCAAGCTGACCAAGATTGCACCGCACTGCACATTCGTGAGATCGGCAGGTGCATGCTGGGTAACCAGCATGCACGGAATCCAGGAAGAAGGACAGTGTGGCTTTACATGCCCAGACTGGAGATGGCTGCGCTGTGCATGAACTTCAGTAAGTAATTAATCAATGCTGCACAAATAAAAAACTTAACATAGTTTACAGCATACCTTTGTTACATTGGACAAAGCATAAATATTCTAGGGGTATTGTTATCTTAAAAGTCATATTTTGGCCAGAACTCCGCTTTAAGTGCTGCAGGTGAACTGGGATCCTCCACCCTGAACAGCCAGGTACAAAGAATTTTCGCAGTCCCTCAGAGTCAGAGAGCAGTCCATGACTTTGTGTTTTTTTATTGAGGGTAAAAAACTTGGATAGGGATAAGGGTATTATGGGATGCCTACCCGACTTCAGAACAAACTTCAGGGACACTTCTCCTATATACAGTCTATACACTCCTCTGCTTACTCAGCTGGCACACTGATGGTGGACCTGACACAGCCCTTTGAGCAAGAGCTTGTTAAAGGCAGGAACCCGAGGCCCCTTGATTGTGTAGCAAAAAGTCAATGCCCTGCAAACATCCCTGTGGCTACTGATCCCAGCACCACCTCTTCAGGCACTGCCAGCCTACCTGGCTGCAGCTGCCCCTTTCACTAGCCCTCCAGGCTAACTTCTCCACAGTCCCCCCAGACTTAACACTCACCAGCCCACCCGGCTGACTTCTCAGGGGATCCCCAGACATGCTGACCTTCTCCTTTTATCCTCTCCTTGCTCCCGTGCCTCCAGTAAGGGGTTCCTCTGTGTATTGTGGGGATCCTTCCAGCACCCAAGCCCCAGGCCGTGGTCACCCCCCCAGACTAGGGGGCACCATCAAGGACCACCAACAGCCTCCTCAGCACTCCATCTCCATCTACCACCGACTGCCCATTTATGAGGTGGCCAGCTCATTTGTTGGGGATTGGCTTGAGCCCTCATAAATATGCCAAGCAGCTCCTCCTAGTTTCCGCCCACTATATCTGGAAGCTTCTCCAGAAAACAGGATCATCCAGCCTCCCTGAGTCATTCAATCCAGGCCTGGCTCCCAGCCAAACCAAATCTTCCTAGACTACAAACCTATTTACATCTAGCACATTAGCTAGATTTTAAAATATTATATGTTTGGTTTTAATTTTGCTTTAAAGGCTAAGTTTACCAGTTGGAATATGTTATACCCGTATCTAGGGTGTAACATGTAACATGTTCCAGCACATGTTCCCCCTTATCCCCATTAAACCCCCACTGTCCCTGTGTACTCCACCAGCTCAGCCACATCAGTCATTCACAGAGATCTGTAAATTAATAAAACAAAAGTCCCATCTTCCACGGTGGTGGAAGCTTCCAACAGAATGCCCATAGGCATACAAGCAGCAAGCTGGAGGACTTTTCTGCAGGAATCTGACATTGCACCCACGATCCACGGATTGCAAGTGCAGGAATTTGCAGGCTCCTGGGGAAAAAAATTATAAATGCACATTTTTTCATGCAAAATTATGTGCATTTATAATTTTTTCCCTAAAGGTGACTTTAGCCTATGAATGTCATGCTATAGAAATAAGTGGGGATAGGATCTTGATGCTGGAGCTCCAGACGATAGATGATACTGATGCCCAGTGAGCAATTCATTTTCATATAGAATTTTCCATATATTTTTAATGAAACATATCTAATTTTGATATGGGGGGGTTATAATCTCTTGATCGGAGTGTATTTGAATAAAAAAGACTAATGATTCAGCTATCTCGTTTAGAAGGATTTTAAAGAACTCTGAATTCAGCCTGTCTGGGCTCAGTGCCTTCAGTGTGCAATCATCCCAGTCACTTCCTCAAGAGAAATCAGGTTGTTTAGAAACTGAACATTATCTTGGTCGGGAAGGGGAAGGAGACCCCCTCTGCAAGAAAGTGTACCTGCCCCCATGAACAGGAAATCAGCAGCACATAGCTGTTTGTACAATTGAGCAAAATGATTGAGCAAAAATCCACATCTGTTAAATTTTTATGGACCGTTTATTCACATCCCTGATTGAGGCAATGTAATGTGTCTGGTGTTGTCCCCTGGCTAGATTAGCCAATAAATGGCCTAATTTGTAGCCATTTTTTTTTTAAACGGTACTGTATGTCCTTATTACTCCTGATGTGTCATTTTTCTTGATCCATAGATCGCATACAGCAGTGGTCTCCAAACTGTGGCCCTTTGCTTGCCTTTATCTGGGCCTTGAGGCATTATTCCTGCCATTGACACCAACAATGGAGCATAATTCCTTCCACAGATGCCAACAATGGGGCACTAGTCCTTGTACTGACACGAATGATGGGGTATAAGTCTTTCCACTGACAACAAAAATGGGGCACTATTTCTCTCAAGGACACCAACTTATTCTCCTCCTAATACCAAAGATTGGGAATTGTTTACTTCCACCGGGCACGGTCTGGGCCCCCTTAGGTCTGAAGGACAGTAAACTGGCCATTTCTTTAGAAAGTTTAGAGACCCCTGACATACAGTATTCTTCTCGTGTCCTGGCATAGGATTCAGTGTATTGACTTAGGATCTTTTTTTAAGGACGTTGAGTAGGCTAGGACTTTGTCCCAGAGAACAGCTTTTGATAGTACGGGATCGTGTTTGTTTTGAGAATTATAATAATCATATTCTTGCCACCAACTATTCAACTGAGATTGAAAGTTTCATCCTGAAGTAAGTGAGCAGGGAATCTCCAAATTGGGGGGCGAGTTGGAGTGAAGATTATGAAAATTTGCATTTCCACTAGGGCATGATCAAAAATGACTAATGCCGCGTACACACGGTCGGACTTTTCGTCTACAAAAGTCCGACAGCCTGTCCGACAGACTTCCGGCAGACTTTCAGCGGACTTGCAGCAGACTTTCTAACGAACGGACTTGCCTACACACGACCACACAAAAGTCCGACGGATTCGTACGTGATGACGTACACCGGACTAAAATAAGGAAGTTCATAGCCAGTAGCCAATAGCTGCCCTAGCATGGGTTTTTGTCCGTCGGACTAGCACACAGACGAGCGGATTTCGGGGTCCGTCGTAGTTACGACGTAAAGATTTGAAGCATGTTTCAAATCTAAAGTCCGTCGGATTTGAGGCTGAAAAAGTCTGCTGAAAGTCCGGAGAAGCCCACACACGATCGGATTACCAGCCAGCTTTAGTCCGTCGGCGTCCGTTGGACTTTTGTAGACGAAAAGTCCGACCGTGTGTACGCGGCATAAGGCCTCATTTACACCACACATGCATAAAAACTGATGGAAAAACTGTGCAGACTTCACTCGCAGAGACATCAGTTTACATCAGTTTTCATGCACGTTTGAGTTGGTTTTATACACATAGCAGATTCCTATCCAGAAAAAATCTGCACATGATACGAGTACTGTGGTGTGAACAGAGAACATAGAGAAAATTGTTTTCTTTGTGTCCCTACAGAAAAACTCACATCTCTGCACATGGTGTGAACGAGACCTAAATCTCATGCATTAACACCAAATTTAAGTCATGAAGATAACTGTCTATCTCCCTACCACAGGGGCAATGAACTGGGGCAGTCCTAGGAGCTTCTGTGTCATAAATGTCTAAAATTGCTTTTTTAGGGTGGAGATCATGCTGGACTGACTTGATCAGTCACTGCATGTGAGTAGGTAAAGGTGTGGGCAAGTAGGAAGAATTTGCTTCCAAAGATTAGTGCCCGGTGTAGCACCCTCTAGCGTAGTGTGCTAAGTGTACATAGTTTGCAAGCTGTAGTATAGGTAAATGAGTTGAATCTGGGTCAGGGATGAGTGACTCATCAGGGAGGCTGGATGGCTGGATGACTCATCAAGCAGCACCTCTGGTACCCCCCCTACTTGCTGGAACCTTGGAGAAGCTTCTAGAAGAATGGGTGGGAGGTTAGGAGGAGCTGCTTGGAGTATTGAGGAGGGTCCCAGCCAATCCCCATCAAGTGGGCTGGCAAGGGCTGGGCACCTCTTAAATAGTCTGGGTCATGCCAGCAAGGGGCAGTCGGGTGGAAGATGGAGAAGGAATGCTGAGGAAGCGATGGGTGGCCCTTGAGGGTGCCCCTAGTCTGGGGGGGGTGACCTCGGGCCTGGGGCTCAGGTTCTGGAGGGATCCTCTTACATCACATAGAGAAGTCCTGTCCTGGATGCATGGGAGCAGGAGTGAGGACAGCGGGGGCAGATCAGCACATCCAGGTGATCCCCAGGAGAAGTCAGCCGGTGATCTGGTGAGTGTGCAGTCTGGGAGGACTGTGGTGGAGAAGTAGCCAGGTGGGCTAGTGAAAGAGGCAGCTGCAGCCAGACGGCTTGCAGTGCCTGAAGAAGTGGTGCTGGGATCAGCAGCCACAGGGATGTAAGTTGGACAATGTATTTTGCTACACAACCCAAGGGGCCCAGGGGCCCTGCTTGTACAGGACTTTTGCGTCAAAATCTAACTGTCGCCTTTTTTTTTGGAGTGTGCTGGCTAGGGTTTCTACAAGCAAGTGTTCTGGAGGAAGTAGAGGAGTGTATATAAGACAGTTGTCCCCAGTGGTGGCTGGTGACGTTTTAGGATGGGGGGCGCCAGACCCCACCCTTCCTTTTTGACCCCTCCCACTTGGTGAAAATAGGCGCGGTTTCACCAAAATAGTGGGCGTGGCTCTAAGGTGATGTGGTTAGCATCTGAGATGAACGAGGGATGGAGGGAGAGGGAGGGAGAGAGGGACAGCAGGCCCAGATCCTACTCAACAATAGAAATATGTGTATTCTAGAAAGTTTAACAATCAGCAGATAAAGATACTCTAAACACCTGGCGTTAGCACTTCAATCATCCCGGCACCATGGTTGTTATGGTGTCAGGATGATTGAAGTGCATTATTTCTATTATTACATTATAATATAGAATGAAATCATTCAACTCACCATAATGCAGAATCAGCGGGAGCTCTGAGCGGGTCAACTGCCACCAGGGTCCATCAGGTGTCCCCAGAGGAGTCCTTCCTTACATCAGGTGCCCCCCAGCAGAGTCCGTCCTTACATCAGGTGCCCCCAGCAGAGTCCCTCCTTATATCAGGTGCCCCCAGCACAGTCCCTCCTTACATCAGGTGTGCCCAGCAGAGTCCCTCCTTACATCAGTGTCCCTATCAGCGGAATCCCTGCTTACATCTGTGTCCCTGTCAGCGGAATCCCTCTTTATATCTGTGTCCCGGTCAGTGGAGTCCCTCCTTACATCTGTGTCCCCGTCACGAAGTCTCTCCTTACATCTGTGTCCCCTTCAGCGCAGTCCCTCATTACATCTGTGTCCCCGTCAGCGGAGTCCCTTCTTATATCTGTGTCCCCATCAGCGGAGCCCCTCCTTACATCTGTGTCCCTGTCAGCGGAGCCCCTCCTTACATCTGTGTTCCCGTCAGCAGAGCAGCAGGGTCCTCCTTACATCTGTGTCCCCGGCAGCACAGCCCTCCTTCAAGCTGCATCTGTCTCTCCCCAGCTAGTTTCTGGCTTTCTCCGTGTGTTCAGTGGAGAGGGGAGGGGCCTCCCCTCTCCATTGAACACAAGGGGATTAGTCCTCACGGCAGCCATCTTTTTGTAGCCCGCCGGAAGTGACTTTGTTCTCACACTGAGAACAAAGCACCCAGGGATTAGTCCTCATGGCAGCCATCTTTTTGTAGCCCGCCGGAAGTGACTTTGTTCTCACACTGAGAACAAAGCACCCGGCCGGGCACCGGGTGGATGCTGCTCAGCGCGATGGATTGTGCTGCAAAGCAGCTCCAAACCCCACCAATGAAGCGCCACGTCTGCAATCTCGTGATTGCATTGATGTGGCGCTTCCCATAGTGCACTATGTCCGGCGCCCGAACACAGTGCACTTAAGGACTTTTTTTTGTGACTGCCTGGGGGCGGGGGCCTATTCCCTATACAAGTTTTATCCCCTCAATAAAAATACTAAATCAAGCACTAAACTGTTTCTTGGCTCTGGGAGCCTGTATAGATTTAGTGTGCCTGGCTGTGCAGGGTGGGGGATCCCACTACACTGGCTTAAATGGAGGTGGTGGTGGGCCCTATCGGGGCCTGGGCTGCTACCTCAGGGTACAGCCTTATGGTCGATTCCACATGTGATCTAGGAAACTGGATGTAAAGGAGTGCCCAGTATCCAGTAAATGTGGGTTTTAAAAAAACACTTTGTTTAGGGTAGCAAAAAATGAAATCAAGCCAACACTTTTCGGGGAAAACAGAGACTCCCCCTTCTTCAGGGCTATTCAAAAGGTTAAAGGGTACACACAAACAAATATATAAAAGGTACAAATATGTAAAAATAAAAGATTGCAGCTAAAAGTATCATTTACATAGCTGTATGGAAAAAAAAATTGTATAAAACTCAATTCCCATAAAAAAAACCTGTTAGCACTGTATGGAAAGAATATATATACACGTCTACATGTAATGATCGGATAGTATGAATAGGCATCAATACTGAAACATATTGGTAGGTGAAATATATCACTCTGATATCAATATGTCTGGTCAGTATCCTGTCCACTTCTCTCTACCTCTTCCAATCATCCTCCCCTCCTTTGTCCTCCCCACACCAGTATCACTCCCACGTTCCAAGCCACTTACTCCTCTCTCCCATCCAGCAACAAGTGCAGATGCCACTGGATCACACCAGTGAAGCCTTTCCATGGGTGACCTGAACATTTCCTACCTGTTGTATTACTTACTGACAGATACTCAACCACGACCCCCCAAAACCCCTCCCCTACACACACTCTGCAAATAACATAAAAATAGTGGGTGTGGTCAGTCAAATTTCACGAACAGTAGGAGGGTCTTAAAGGGGCATTAAATACCAGGATTGCATTACATACAGAGTGCAGAGTTCAGGGGGGTTACACACAGAGTGCAGTGCTGTCACTTGTAAACACAGAAACCAGACTTCTATGTTTACAAGTGATTGTGGTGAGCAGGCACCAAAGGGTCCTAAACCAGAAGTGGTGGAACTGAGTTCCACTTGAAAAAAGCCCTGCAGATAGTATATTTTCATGCATCTTGGCCATATTTATATGACAGGAGGAATTCTATCTATGTTACCATCCTTCTTCCTATCATACCTAGTTCTGTTGATTGTAATCCTGTAACCTTCCACCTTTCTTGCTGTTTTTTGTATATTTGAAACCACAAATAAAGGCTTTATTAAAAAAAAATTAAAAAACAACAAAAAAAAAAAAAACAGAGAGGATAACTGTATCCAAATCTAGCTGGATACTGACCCATCTCTTCTCAGAAGGATCCATGTTGCATGAAACTACTTTGCATCAAAGTTTCCTCTATATATAAGGTCACCACCTTGTGACCACAAGATGGTGCTTCTCTAGGGACTACCCACTGCTTTTGCATCACATGGAATTCAGGAGTCTGTAGATGTGACTCTTCTATAGACAGGTGCTGGCTAAATTGCCTATGTTATCAGAGCACACTCTACAGCATCTGCCACAGTGAGGCTGTTCCCTCTAGTGCTCAGCCTGGGATCTGCCACATCCTGAATGCAGAGTGAGTGAGAACTTACAGAAGAGCAGATGATCTTGGGACATGTAGTCCAAAGAGGTCAAATCTACACTGGGGACTGATCGTTGTGAACTACAAGTTCCAGCCAGCTGGAGGGAGAGAACAGAATGCTGGGAGAGGTGATAAATACCTTGTGTTGTGGAGGAGTCGGTCTCTTGGGACCACGGCCTTCAGCTGGGAGCAGTCAGGGAGAGAGCTGGTGCTGTGGCCTAGGCAGCAAGGGAGAGCCTCCGGTGGGTGAGTGTGGACGCATCCATTATTGGGAGAGTCCGGTCGGTCTGGTGACATTTAGGAGGTTACTCTAATCACCTGCATCACAGATCCAGCTGAGCTACGGCACTGAGGGTGTGCTGCTGCGCACAGTTCATCGAGCAGAGCATCAGCAAGAGCCTGCTGCAGGATCTTCACGCCATTATTTTGAGCCTGGTATCGCCCAGACTGGTGAGTAAAGCCCATCATCTTTACACCCAAAGACACTGCATGCAGACACCTTTACTTTGCCTTTCTCACTAAAGCCCTATAAGGAGACATTTACAACCACTATTACACTGTTTGGATGTCATTACCCAAAGATTACATTGGGCCCTTTTTACTTGAGCTAGCTGAAGATACAAGACACCTGCATCAAGAGGACTCCTTTGCCCCCCCACAAAATGGCCATTTTACCAGCCCCTATTACCAAGGAACTCTTTTCTTAGAGACCAGGGTCATATACTTTGTGTACTGCTTATTGCAGTGTTGAGTATCTGTGTTTAATGGGGTTGTGGCGTCAGGAGGCAAAAGGGAGTAGTCTGACATAAAACGGTAATATTTACTCCTGAGCCCTGCGCTATGTACCATTTCCTAATGGATATACAGCTGTCACATGACCCAGCTCTTTCCCAGCCTGTCTGCAGGGAAACATAAGTAAGAGGAGTTCTAGTCCTCTGATGCTGGTCACATGTTCAAAAAAAAAAAGGCTGTGCACTCATTACATTACTTACTCCTGAACTCTGTGCTCTGTGCAATATTTACTCCTGAGCGCTGTACACTGTGCATTACTTACTCCCGAGCTCCACACTCTGTGCATTACTGCATTACTTACTCCCGAGCTCTGCAATCTGTGCATTACTTACTACTGAGCTCTGCAATCTGTGCATTACTTACTCCTGAATTCTTTGCTTTGATCAACATTTATTTCTGAGTTCTGCACTCTGTGCATTACTTACTCCTGAGCTCTGCACTCTGTGCATTACTTACTCCTGAGCTCTGCACTCTGTGCATTACTTACTCTCGAGCTCCACACTCTGTGCATTACTACATTACTTACTCCTGAGCTCTGCAATCTGTGCATTACTTACTCCTGAGCTCTGCAATCTGTGCATTACTTACTCCTGAATTCTGTGCTTTGATCAATATTTATTTCTGAGTTCTGCACTATGTGCATTACTTACTGCTAAGCTCTGCACTCTGTGCATTACTTACTCCTGAGCTCTGCACTCTGTGCAATATTTATTCCTTAGCTCTGCACTCTGTGCATTACTTACTCCTGAATTCTGTGCACTGTGCAATATTTATTCCTTAGCTCTGCACTCTGTGCATTACTCACTCCTGAATTATGTGCACTGTGCAATATTTATTCCTGAGCTCTGCACTCTGTGCATTACTTACTCCTGAGCTCTGCACTCTGTGCATTACTTACTCCTGAACTCCTGAAATGTACCATTTCCTAATGGATATACAGCTGTCACATGACCCAGCTCTTTCCCAGCCTGTCTGCAGGGAAACATAAGTAGGAGGAGTTCTAGTCCTCTTCTGCTGGTCACATGTTCAAAAAAAAAGCCTTTGGAGTATAGAGTAAAAATAAATAATAATATAAATAAACTGTTTTAAATATTCATACAAATATATATTTGAAATCAAATCTTTATTATGTTTTGGCAATAACATGGTGCGGATGAGTTTCTGCCAGTCACAGGCTGTGTCACGCCCCTCCAGCCTGTGTCTTAGAATAAGAGGAAGATGAAGCCTCCATGAATCTACATGTAATATCTCATCCCCATTGTGTTTGGCTGGTTAGTGGTGGCCATGGAGAAGGAGGGAGGGAGTGGGCTATCATTTCCCACTGTGTATACATCCACATGTGGGACTCTATATTCACATAGCCTGCTCAGACGTGATAGGGAGGAAATGCTCAGCATAGAAACTCTCTGAAAACTGAGCATATGCAGAGTTGCCACCACAGCTGCAAAATCCCTAGCTGAATTGGGGATATGAACAGAAGGTGGAGATAGAAAGCAGCAGGATCAACCAGGTATTTTACAGAATACACAAAATGAATCTCATAGTGATTAAGTGAGTATGAACAGCATGTAATACACCATTTATTAAAAGCTTTTTATGATGTGGGTTTAGTAACACTTTAATCCTAAGCTTTGTGCTCTGTACATTATTTACTCCTGAGCTCTGCAATCAGTGCCTTACTTACTCTTGAGCTCTGCTCTCTGTGCATCATTTACTCCTGAGCTCTGCACTCTGTGAGTCACTTACCCCTGAGCTCTGTGTTCTGTGCATTACTTACTCCTGAGCTCTGTAGTCAGTGCATTACATACTCCTGAGCTCTGCACTCTGCGAGTCACTTACCCCTGAGCTCTGTGTTCTGTGCATTACTTACTCCTGAGCTCTGTAGTCAGTGCATTACATACTCCTGAGCTCTGCACTCTGTGAGTCACTTACCCCTGAGCTCTGTGTTCTGTGCATTACTTACTCCTGAGCTCTGTAGTCAGTGCATTACATACTCCTGAGCTCTGCACTCTGTGAGCCACTTACCCCTGAGCTCTGGGTTCTGTGCATTACTCCTGAGCTCTGTAGTCAGTGCATTACATACTCATGAGCTCTGCACTCTGTGAGTCCATTACTACTGACCTCTGTGTTCTGTGCATTACTTACTCCTGGGTTCTGTACTCAGTGCATTAAATTACTCCTGAGCTGTACACTCTGTTATTTGCTCTGGGCTCTTTGTTTTACTTATTCCTGAGCTCTGAACCCTGCACCACTTACTCCTGAGCTCTGCACACTCTGCTTTACTTACTCCTGAGCTCTGTGCAATATCTATACCTGAGCTTTTCATTCTGTGCATTACTTATATCTGAGCTCTGCACTGTTTGTTATTTACTCCTGAGCTCTGCACTTTGTGTTTTATTTACTCCTGTGCTCTGTGCGTTACTTACTCCCGAACTCTGTGCATTATCTATACCTGAGCTTTACGATCTGTGCATTACTTTTATCTGAGCTGTGCTCTGTTTGTTATTTACTCCTGAGCTCTGCGCTCATGTGTAATCCCCTACCCTAGGCTGGTTAAATTTAGTTTTTGGCTCTGCTGTATGCAGCTGAGCAGCAATGTATTTTTTTGGTCTGGTCAGGTCAGTCCCAAAGCCTGGTGATTGACTGCTCCTGCAAGCCTCTGGTAGGAGGTTCAATCTTTGGGCTATGGGAGAGGGTGCCCAAAGGGTGTGGCTGGGGAGAAGATAAATGTTTGGGACTGAGGGTCTGTTCAGAGCTTTCTCTCCTGTGGCCTCTGCCCCTGGGAGGCAGCCTGTGTGTTATGGAAGAACTGTTAGGTCTCAGCTTGTGCTGGGCTGTGGACCATGTATGAACCTGGACTTAAAGAATCTTGCTGGAAGACACTGTCTGTGAAGCTCAGCGAGTGTTGCAGGGAGGTTGAATATGAGCTGTCTGTGGACATAGTGAGTAGGACCTTGCCTAGAGCTCCAGGAGTGTTTGTGTTTTGAGGGATAGGTGCCAGAGGCTGCTACAAAGACCGTGATTGCTCTTACAGTGTCTCAGACTAGTTGGCTGTTCCCTCCACCTCCAGCAATACTTAAAGTGATTGTAAAGTCTAGTTTAAAAAAATAAATAAAATAACAAATATGTCATACTTACCTCCTCTGTGCAGTTGGTTTTGTACAGAGCAGCCTGGATCCTCCTCTTCTCTGGTCCCTCTTTGCTGCTCCTGGTCCCTCCCTCCTGTCGAGTGCCCCCTCAGCTAGCAGCTCCCTATGGGGGCACTGGAGCCGAGTCCCAGCTCTGTGTGTCCATTCAGACATGGAGCCCAGAACCGGCTCACTCTCTCCCCTGATTGGCTAACTGACTTTGATTGACAGCCGCGGGAGCCAGTTGCGCCACTGCTGTGTCTCAGCCAATCAGTAGGAGTGCCCCGGATGGCTAAGACACTGGAGAGAGATGGGGCTCTGGTAAGTAATTAGGGGGTGCTGGAGAGGCTGCTACACACAAAAGGATTTTTTTATCTTAATGCATAGAATGCATTAAGATAAAAACCCTTCTGCCTTTACAAGGCTGCTACTGAAGGACTTTGCTTGAGATCTGTCCTCTAATGCCTGCATGTGTTTTGGAGTATCTTGCACTCTCATCCCTCTACCTGTCTGTCTTCAAGTACTGCAATAAGTCTTCAAAAAGACACCTCTAGACTAAGCCTGAGTTTTGTTTGTGTATGCTGGGGCTGGTTCCTGGTCTGGGAGCCTCTGGACAAGTAAGGGACACCTGTGTTATTTCCAGCAGTCTCTTCGGGGGGTAAGTGCTACATTTGAAGCTTGTGTATTTTCTCCAGATCTGTGCAGTAATCTAATGTAAGTGAGAGCTTCCTATAATAAAGACTGGTCACTATTGTTCTCTTTTCTTGTGCAGGATGACTGGTCCTGTCTCCGCCCCTCCCGCAGTTTTCTGTAGGCAGCCTGTAGTGGGTGGGGCCTGTTAGGTCCCTCCCACAGCTCTGCTCTCTACACATGCTATGTAAAGCACAGTGATGATGACACTACTACTTTTACAAGGTAACATCTGGTTTGCAAAAGCATTTAGTGCACACAAAGTGAATTTATATATTTTGCTATATATCCTATTAGGGATTTATTTAACCACTGGACCTCCGGAATATTTACTCCCCTTCCTGACCAGGCCATTTTTTTTGCGATATGGCATTGCATTACTTTAACGCTGTACCCAAATAAAATGTCCTTTTTTTTCCCACATAGGAGCGATTTTTTGCGCTATAAACAAAAAAAGACCAACAATTTTGAAAAAAAAACTATATTGTTTTACTTTCTTAGTATTATATATTATTATATTTGTGGTAAAAAAATCCCAAAAGTTGTAGCGTCTACAAACTATGGGATATTTTTAAGTATTTATTTGTTTACTAGCAATGGTGGCAATAGGGATTTATAGCGGGACTGCGATATTGCGGCAGACAGTCGGACACTGACACTTTTGACACTTTTTAGGGACTAGTGACACTAATACAGTGATCAGTGCTAAAAATATGCACTGTCACTGTACTAACGACACTGGCTGGGAAGGAGTTACCATCAGGGGTGATCAATGGGTTAGAGTAGAACTATAACTTTTTTTTTTTTTGGATAGAGCAAGGGAAGATTATAACCCCTGTCCAATTTTTTTTCACCAACTGTGTCCCATTGCGGAGATTTCCTTCACTTCCTGTCCCATCCCATAGCCAAACAGGAAGTGGGAGGAAATCCCTGCAAATGGAATTCCTTGGGCACCCCCAGGTCACCAGAACTAGTGTCCATATTTAAAGATTTCCCCTCTATTACTTTACTGGCGACAACCCAAAACTTGGGATTTTCTTTTACTTCCACTTTCAATAATAATAGTAAACAGGACAGAGA